>NW_026067998.1:1463106-1496289 GCF_014885135.2 Alexandromys fortis
ACATAATGTCTATAAATTCAACTTAAGCTTTTCTCTAATAGACAGATAAAATTCCAACTGATAGAATGAAGGGTACAGGTTCTATGAAAGGGAAAGCAAGGTTTCCAATTGAGGTGGGGTAAGAAGGCATAAATAAAACAAAAGATGTTCAAAATAAGTATAGAAAACCATACTGTTTTATATTTATCTAAAATTACAGATAATGCATATATATATGTACATATCCACAGTTTAATGAAGTAATACCGCTTAAGATGATAAAGCTTTCCATGAGAGCCCTAGACTATCTAGAAGAAAAAAGAGGCTAGTACAAGGCATGAGACTCCTTTTTGATTTGTGTTGGACAGAAAATTCTAAGTGAGTTAAATAATAATATAGTTTGGTGTTGCTGCTGCTGCTTGCTTACCACAAGTTAAAGGTAAGTTCCTGTTGTTGAGATATCATGCACTTTGGACGCAGGACTCTGAGCGTTTGACCTGGATATGACAGAATAGCCTCCTCCTGGAGGGCTAGCTTTCATAGTACTAAAAGGGGCATCTAAACCCCCAAGGGAGGAAAGTAAGCCCTAGTCCTATCCAGCAGTGATACCTATGAACTAAAACAATGACCATCATGGCAGGATAATAGGAAAATAGCGGCAGCAACCAGGGTTACAGTGGGAAAAGCAGACTCACAAATAGAGGACAAGATAGACTTTGCTGCTGATCCAGCAGCTGTGGTCCTGCCGTTTTGCCCAATAACAATGAAGACCAACCACAAAGCTTGCTCCTGCTCTGACCACCCAAGAGAAAGAGGACATGCCTTCTCAGTTATATCCTCTCATGTATCCAGGGAAAATCATGTGAATAGGGCTAGTCATTCTAAATATTATTGGTCAAAACAGATCTAATCTCCATAACTTCACTTCTCAGAACCTGTGCAACCGTGTAATGAACTCTGAGAAGGCAATACCATCATAAAATGCTGAACAAGCAGACTCCAGTTAATGTGGAGATACTTTGTGAATCACACCAGGACTCCAGAAGCAAATGATATGGGTCTTTATTTTGCATTTTATTCCTTGGAATAAATCTAATATAATGGCATATTAGGAATGTCCTGAAATTTTAAATGATAAATAAAATATCTTACTTTGTCAAAAAAAAATTTAAAAAAAGAAGATTTTAATCCTAACTTTAAGCTATATGCAATAAGAACAACTCTCTAGTATTGACTGGAAGAAAGAAAAGGCAACGACACAAACAAAAATGAAACTACAGCTGTTGGTTAAAAAAAAAAAAAGATCGAATTCCTATAACACCAGATCACAGAATGGATCAAGAAGATGGAGAGATTGTGCCCAAGCAGGTTCCACTGAAGGCTGCCAAGGTCATTGCTTCCACATACACGTATTTTAATTATTCAGAATTTATTTCTATGAAAAGTAAAATTATAGGTTACTTTTCAACTGTAGGGTGATGAACTAAAAAACACACTATGTATGAACAAGTATTCACAATAAACAAATTTAGCACAGGTTATATGTGAATGCTTTTCTATAGAGAAGACAAGTGCCAAATTTATTTGTAAAAGCTTAAGAACCTGAAAGAAAGAGAGCACATGGTTTATGTCATTATTTGCTAAGACTCTGTTCTGACAGTGGTACCAGTAAAACTTTCTTTGAGATAAATTGGTCAATCAGAAGTTTAACGTACACGTGGAACTGAAGACTTTGTGGCAGGATTGTAGTCTCCTCAGAGCTAGCCTGTTATTTTTATTACTGCATATGTGTCCCTCGGAGACAGCCTTGCATTCTTTGTACAGTTTATTAGAAGGCAATTATGTGGGAAACTCACAATTATTCCAGAATACATTATAAACACGGGACCTTAAATTGGGTAACTGTTCCAAAGAGCCAGTTTCATCTAACAGCTTAGAAAAGAAAGCTCTCAACTTCATCGTTGCTCTTTCCTTAATATTTGTAATTACTTGCCATGATTAAAAAGATCAAGCAATTCTCACAAATAATCCAGGTTGATAAAGCAAATCCCAAATAACACACTGAATTTGAAAGAGTTCTCTGAAGTATTACTAACTAAAAAAATAACTACAAGCAGAAGATAGTGAAGTGAACGCTTGGCTTTAAATTAAGAAATATAACAAAGCATTCAAGAGATGACCTGGAGAGATTTCGGGAAATGATACTTAAGGCTGGGTTCGGTTTTGCCTGTTCACTGACTAGAAGCACGGGGCGTTAAGAGAGTGTGTCGAACAAAATCCACATTTGATGTGACAGATTTAATTAGCCAACACAAATATCATAGCACATTTAGCAACATGACCTTCAATTGTTCCTGGGGGACTCAACCCTACTAATAAAACTTTTTTTTTTTTTTTCTGAACTGACATCTGCTGGTAGTCCTGTGTGTTTAAACACTCTCTTCCATCTAAAACTGGCTTTTCCTAAATTTTGTGATCTTCTTCTAAGGCTAATGAATCTAAACTAATGACTATGATAGTTCAGCTTCTGCACGATAGGCCATTTTCACAGGCAGACAAGGGATTAAAAATTGTTCCAAATCTAGGAATCAGAAAGGGCACAGAACAGGAGTAGCATGGAAAGCTCTAAGTGAAAGGATTAAAATTGATCCTAGATTATCACAAAAGTCATCTAAGTTGTCTACTAATGTCTATGCCCCCTCCAGATGCTCAGTTTTCCTTGGCCTGTATCCATTCTTTTCCTTAAGCACATCATTGTTCATTTAAAATATGCATTAGTCACTTCCAACTGAAACACCAGTGTCATCCCTTGAACCTTCTGCTTATCTTCAATACCCTTTAAAAATGGAAGTTTAGCAAGCCTGTTTTTTTTTTGTTCTTTGTTTGAGCCTTCCACTCTTTCCACCTTCTCTTATAGAACCACTCTTAAAACATGTACAATGCCTTTTTACTTCTAGTTATATTTCCATATATTCTCTACTTAGTTCAGGAACGAACTTTTTTTTTTTTTTTTTTTTGCTTTGTATTTCTTAAACACTCTGATTTTGGGTAATGATATTTTCTGCATGTCCATGCAGTTTGGAACCTCTCATGCTGCATGGTGTTCTAAGGACACCCTTGTTAAATAATTTCTTTCCAGGGGCAAATAAACTGACCTACGGATACTTCACTGTATGAGTTCCTTTGAGCTGCTATGACAAATACCGTATGCTTATCAAGATCACACTTTTACTTTGCAGACTTTTGTGTCTGGAATTCCAAGTTGACAGCATTGACATATTTGGTGACAGTTGACAGCTCACTTAAAATTAAATAAATGAAACTTTCTGAGTTTCATTTTACACTTACAAGTTTACACTAGAGTAAATGACCCTGAATCTGCAGATTTTAGAAAACTATTGAGCTTCAGCGTCACAAAAGGCTAAGCTTACCTATTCATCCCCATTATTCCAAATTAAGGGATCAACATTGGAAGAATGAGGAGAGGAGCTGGTTAATCAATGTGCTAACACCAGGGAAATAATAGAGGGAAAAAAAATCTCCTGACCATAAATTCTTCTGGAGATTAACGTGAGCTTTGGATTTAGATAGAGAAGAACTGAGACAGAGTGAAAGAGGTATGCAGAATTTAGTAATGATGATAAAGATTTGACCTGCTTGATTACTTCTTTGTTTCTGGAACTTTGTGATTGTTAAAATTTTATATCTTATTCCTTGCTAAAATGTGTGTCTTCTTCCTATAGAAAACTGCTTCTCCTCCAGTACACAGTGACGGATGACTCTTTTATTTGGGTAGGAATGTAGACAGTGAGGTGAAGTTCTCCTTGCAATCCAAGGTGACTGTAGGTTTAGAAAAATAATTTGTCTCTGTGCCATTAGAAAACAGACAGATCAGAATGAAGACAGGGATTCAAGGCTTTTATTCTGTTTAGTTATCTTGGGATCACAAGTTAAGAGTCAACGGTTTCTTCTTTCTTTCTTTTTTTTTTAATCAAAGCATATAAGTGCCTGTTTCTATCCTTTTTTATGCTGAATATTTCTCAGTCTTAAAAGAAATGAGTTGGCTCGTTGGCTTCATAGGTTTATCCCACTGATAATCTGTTACATAAGAGGTTCAGAAGCTGTAATGTCTGAGGCATATGAGGAGAGAGAGAGAGAGAGAGAGAGAGAGAGAGAGAGAGAGAGAGAGAGAGAGAGAGAGAGAGANAGAATGAATATTGGTGAAAGGGATTGAGTTTGAGGGCGCCAGAGAACTGAACAAAAACCGTTCTTTTTATCATATCCTGGCCTTAGTTACTTTTGAAAAATCTAGGATAAGTGATTCCAATTTTGGTTTTGTTTTTAACACAGGATATCATCATGTACTAAAAAATGGCTTCAAACTATGCCCTACCAGTTTAAACTTCCCAAGCGCCAGGACTCTCGGCCCTGCCACCATAGCCCACAAGGTTGAATTTTGACTCTTATAATTCTACTCTTGTCTCTAAACAATTTTCTCAGAAACATTATTGAATTCTTCTGAATCCTTGAGATAAAATATGTTCTTGTTGATAAATGGGATGTAAGAAGCAGATATCTAAAAGTCAGCACGAAATAAAACCTCTATTTCTCAAATGTAAGTAACTGAGAGGTACAGAAGGAGTCTCTTAAGATGGGTTCTCTAAATTCCAATCCTAAACTTGGTTTTGTATCCCCACAAGGTGATAAATGTAAAACACTACTGAGGTTATTTTGTTAAAAGTTGTGTTCTGTAGGCTATCGAGTGATAACAGTAACAAAGTTTTCAAGGAAATTTCAAACACAACAAGAGCAAATGCTTAATGAAATATTAGTCTCAACATTAAGATTCTTAAGAGTCATTTTTCGTGAGTGTTAAGAGGAAGATAAAAACCATGGTTAAGTAAGAATGATAGTGATAATTCTATAAAAAGATTAGCAATTGACAAAAAAAGTCTACTTATTTTAATTGTTTATACCATTGTAAGACAATAACTATGATTGAGAACATAATGTACAAACTACAATGTTGCAGTAACGTTCTTAAGAAAAAAATATATATAAGTATATAGACTTATATAAACATATGTATATGAAAATTTACAAAAATAATTGGATAGATATATATATATGTACACATATGTTGGGATTATTTGGAATACTGGCCTCCAGCTGCTCTTCCCTGCTAGTGATCTTTACTTTCCTTCTGATCTGAGTTACTGAAAGCTGTGTCAAAGTTGTTTACCAGCTCTGCTTCACGAGCACGTGTTGCCTTGGCCTTGAGGATCAGAGGATAAGGTTTTCACCTGTTGGCCCAATTGACCCAATTGACCTTTGGGTATATAAGCCTCCGTGGTGCTATTGAATAAAAGACTTCTTACCAGTGACTAGAGGTCTGTCTCTCTGTCTGTCTGTATTTGTAAGTTTCATTTTCCAGCCCCCTTGCCCGAAGCTCGCGAAATGTGCGCACAGAGTGCAGACAGGCACTGTGCGCTGTGCACATAATGCATATATGCATATATGGAAAATTTTATATGTGAAATGATAAAATTTATCAAAAGTAGACAAGTTAAACATATAAACTTCCATTTAATTTTGACTTTTAAGAATAAAAGTAAAATATTTAATAAAGTAGGATAAATTTAAGATCTCCTGAAAACACAAATAAAATGCCCTTACTTTTATATTTAGGAGGCAGTTCTGGGAGTGCTCAGTATCTGGGCCTGTCTAATCACCTTTGTTTAAAGAGAAAAGTTATGATACAATTAGGAATACTTGAGCAGAAAGGTAGACAATGAACAGAAAGCACCTTTAACAATTGTAGCTTGGAAGACAATAGATTGGTGACATGATCTCTTAATCTTTGTATTCTAAAATGTATACATAATGTGGAATACAAATGTATTTCACATACAAATAAGCCTGCAACAAATGGTTTCACAGCTATATAAGATTTATGTACAAATTTAGATTTTCTTTTGAAGTACAATTTGGAAACTTTGACTCACCAGAACAATAAGTAAAGCCCTGAAACCAAAATAATTATTAACATTATAAATTTAGGAAATTGTACTAGTGACTATAAAAAGACTCACATCTTGACAGACAAGTATGTACAGCATAGTCAATAACCATCTGATTAATTACATAAGATGAATAGATTCAGACCACATTTTAAATAGAAGAATTCCATAATACAAGATTTCTCATATGGTTACAAACTGGAAAATTGTCAAAAGTTTTATTGGCTATTTTAATAAATTGTAAGTTCATATACAATGAATGCAGTATGGAAAAGAGTGGTCACTGACCATTGGCTTGAATTAAAATCACTTACCCCTAACTTTATAAACTTCCTCAGGTAAAGCTCTGGCATGTGGTGTTGCACAGTTTTACACAAAGATGGATGAGCTATTACATGTACTAAAATTGAGGCAGAACAATTGTTTATAAAGTAGTTATTTTAAAAGTTTAATATAAAACTAGACATGCTGGTGCATCCCTTTAATCCCACCACTTGGGAGGAAAAGGCAAGCAGATTTCCATGAGTTCAAGGTCACCCTGGTCTACAGAGCAAATTCCAGGATAGCTGGAGATACACAGAGAAACATTATCTCAAAAAATAAAAGCATAACAAATTGATCGAGGAGCATAAAGCATTATAAAACATGATAAAGCATGATAAAACATGAAATCACATTTGCTATATTTTTCTGCAAAGATCAGAACGATAAGAATAAACTTTATAAAATATACCTTTGTGTTCAATAAAGAAACTTAGTTTCTAATTTTATATTAGTGCACTCATGTTTGACCTTAGAAAATTCTTAGATAAATTCACAGCTTGAAATGTCTTTAAAAAATTTTTAGACTGTAAAACAAATCATTTTTTGTAATCTATTTATTGAGAATGTCATGCAATATATTTGAACACATTAGCCCACCTCTTCCCCTTCCTATTATCATCCTCTCCTGTCCTATTACTGGTCTTGTCTCCTAAAATGGAAGTACTAAGCAGTGTTTTTAATTTTCGGTATCTAGAAGTAACTGTGTTAATTAGAATTTTAACTCCTAAAAATACAAAGTTCCAAGAAGAAAGCAATCTTAAACTCATTTATTTTTAAATTAGACATTTGTGCAAATGCTATTGCTTGGAATCTCAGGTAAATTGCAGAAGAGAACTGAGTCTATCTTATATTTAGGGTAAAATAGAACAGATTAAGATTATCTGTCCATGTGATTCCTTCTGCAAACCTATTTAAACAGACAACAAAAGCTTGGTTTTATAATGGCCAGCTTAATTTTTGCCTTAGTCCCATATTATAAAGTTAATTTCTAATTTTATATTTTACAATGGTGGCTAAGAAACAAGAAAAGCTAGTTTTTTTTTTTTTTCAAAAGAAGCAACTATGTGAACAGAAATAGTATCCAAGGAATAACCAGCCTGCTTTAATGTTATATTTATAAGATCAAAATTCATCCCCAATAACTCATATTCGGGCTTGAATCAGGCTTGACAAGAATAACATTTTGCCTGATGAGTGTGGAAACAATGCCAAAACGAAGTGACCATTGATTTATCTCTTTCCCCAGCCAACATATAGACGAAAAACCTAAAATGAAGGCAAAGTTGCAAGGCTTTATCCTGTGCATATCTAGGGTGTAGATTCATTTCAGGCATGAATTCTGATTAGCAAAGCATATTCTTAAACTGTTTAATAAACATAACAATCTCTTCCTGCAGTCTCCTATCTGCCAATCCCACACTGGTGATTTTGTTTTAATATGTCAATTTTGTGGGGATATAAGCATTTAGAACCCAGCAATATTTAATTCCTTTAATTTTGGATGTAAATATGAGCTTAGTGTTCTGGGATAAACACAATGTAGATAGGAAGTTAGTGATGTGTGATACACACACAGAAAGAGAGAAAAAGAGGGAGAGAGAGAGAGATGCATGCATACAGTGTTCACCAGTTGCTTGAGATTTATTCGTAAAGCAGCATGAAAAATTGACGCTGGGATCATGTTGAGTTAGGTGACCCCTGAATACATTTAATTTCTCTCTGCCTTCTCCATGAATTATCCAGTTTTGATTCACCTCCCTCTTTTCCACACACATCTCCCCTCCTTACCAGATCCACTTCTCTTCCCTTTCCCTTCAGAAAGCAGTAGGCCTCCAAAAGAGCCTGTAATTACTTGTGAGGCCAATGCCACACAAGAGGAATGAAATCAGGCCAGGTTGGAGGGGCCATAACACAACTGAAGCTATGGCAATTTTATTAAGAGCAATTAAACATTTTATACCTTTATAAGAAACAACATATAATGTCAATTTCCAGAATCAACGCAACTGTAGTTGCCAGGATACAGTGATGTTTGCAAGCCCTACAGGGTACAAAAGATTAATGTCTTAAGACCAACGGTTTTCAAGTTTCCATGCTTCCTTGACTACTAAGGGAACATGCAAAAAAACACAGAGGCCTGAATGCTTCACTGTCTGAGGAAGTTTATCAGTCTTTCAGGAAATGGAAGGCACATTGTGCTCCAGAGACCATGGGACTCTAACCTTAAAAACTTATGACACATGCCTCTTAAGGCAGCTAGGCCAAGCCAAGACCATGGTTCCTTGCAGCCTTTCAGGAAATCAAATCTACATGGCATATCAAGTTACAGTAAGAACAGACACATCCCTCATATTAAGGCTAGATGAGGCAAGCCAGTAGGAGGAAAAGGGTCCCAAAACCAGTAAAAGGGTTAGAGATACCCCCATTTCCACTATCAGGAGTTGGACAAGAACACCGAGTTACTCAGCCATAACATATATGCAGAGGACCTAGGTCAGACCCAAGCTCCCTGATTGCCTGTTCAGAAAACTCATCCATAATATGAAGCCTGGGGTGGGGTGGGACAGATGGGATGAGAGTGTTCTATGATGGAATCCTGGCATGCGACATTCAACTTGTTTATGTTCCATCTCCTCAAGAAACAAATGCTGCTCACAAACCTCTTCTGAACACACAAAACCTCTAAAAATTACTACTATTAAATCAAAAACTTCAAACATGTACTTTGGTGTCTCAATGAGATTCTTTTCAAATTATTAGACCAAAACTATTGCAAAAAATAGTTAGCCATCTAATTTATTGTGCTTAACATTTGAAACACTAAAAGGAAAAACAAACATCCCTGAAAACCTCAAATCTGGTCTGGTGACATTGGTCTGTAATCCTTGTTCCTTTGGAAGCTAAAGCAGGTGTGTTATAAATGCAGCCCTCTGAACTATGGATTGAAATCAAAGCCCTTCTAGACAACTCACTGAGCCCTGCCTTGAAGTAGAAAGTACAGAGAGAGTTGGGAATGTATCTTAGTGGGATAGCATTTGCCTGTAGCATATAAGTGCTAGTTCGGTCTTCAGCACCAGAGGAAACACGCAAGAAGGGAATAGAGGAAAGCCTAGGCAAGATTTATTGAACAAGTGAATGAATTTCACTGTAAATCTGAAAAAAGAAATGACTCTCTCTAGAATAATTTCACTTGCTCAAAGAATGGGAAATGAACCGCAATATCCGGAACAGAGTTTGGTTTTGACAACTCCAGCATCACCAGGGCAATTTTCCCTTAATCTTGTCTCTCAAGTCCATGGCCTTCCAACAGCAGAAGAGAGATACATACAAGAGAAAATTCACTGTAACTGTGGGTTTTCTCTGGGAAACCTAGCTCAACTGTGACATTTTGGAAATGAGTGGTTGACCCGATTCCTAGCTTGAAAAATTAGGCTGAGAGATTTCTACATTTTCACATCTCGCTTTGGCTCAGTAAATCACTCGGCTAAGAGATTAGGCGAAAGTTCAAGTTAAACTCAGGTTCTAATATTTTATCATCTAGGTCCTCACATCGTATTTATAATTCATATATATAAGTCTGTGTCACCTGTTCTACACTGAATAGATCTAAGAGACTTGCCTTGAAGAGCATACTTTCTTTCCTCATCAATCCCTTCATCGCCACCTTTCTCAACTAGTTCTTAAAATTTTATCTGACAATGTGATGTGGAAAAGGCAATTCTGAAATCATTATCATGTGAAATACACAAATATATATCATATTTCTACTGATTTTAGCATGCTTTCCTTATTTGCTGAAATTTAGCCCTGGGGAAATCAGAACGTCGGATGATTCTCTGTGCACACGTATGATTTCAGTTTCACTGGCTTACTGTTTGACATGACCAATTGTAACACATGTGAGCGTAAAATCTGTCCAAGAAACATTTAAATGCACTTGTAAATATTCCATTAACAATCTTAAAAGATATTGAGAGATCTATGAAATTTCTCTATTTTGTTTTTAAGAGTGAAAGTTATTTCTAAAAATTAGGCATGTATACATTCATAAAGAGTATTTTTTAACCTGAAATTCTAGGAAATATATTAATTAAATGAATATTATTCACATGTATGTTTGTACATATGCAGGCTATATCAATTCATATATATATATGAGTTATATATATAAAATACATTGAGGTATAATATCAAGTGCAATGAGGTGGTCTCATTGTTAAATGAATGGTGTAAAGTTGTTTTTATATGATATTTACACATTGTGTAAGTTATCTTGAAAGAAGAATTTCATGAGTAAAATTTTGATATTGATCCTACTCCATATAACTTCAGATTATTATAATTTTAAAATTTGTAATGAAAAAAAGTATTGTCCCTAAAGGTGCTGAAGTTCCTGGTATGATCAAATTAAATTTGGCAAGTGGAATATATTTTCTATCTATTTTCCATATTGAAATATATAAACATTTCAGTCCAAGAAATATTTTTCAAAAGAGTAATCATTTGCCACCTTTCAGTATAACTTTGTCTGATAAATATTTAATAATAAAAGCATATGAAATAAGTTGCCTGTATAACTTATTTATGTTCTCCTAAATTTAAAATGGTGTAAAATAACATATTTCATCAGTTTTGTTTTAGTTTCATAAGGGATATAATTTTACCCAATTAAAAGATACAAACTCTATTAATATGTTATTCCCACAAGTAGTGGTGATTGAAATACTATTATAGATTTTTCCAATTAGGTTTCAGATTCTACATGAAATACCATAATTTAATTCACTTTGCATTCCTTTGCTCTTATAGGAATAAATTCCAGCATTTTCTCGAGTATTTGCATGACTGTTTCAATGGCTGGAATTCTCTGAAGTTTCAAAACTGAACTTTGCAGTGCTCCATTTTTGGAATAATTTGGTGACATTCTTATACTTGTCAACTTATTTCTTCCTAACCTCTCTTCACCCTATTATTATATGAATCAAATGATAATAATAGAAGATTTTTGATAATCTCACCACAAAGAACTGATAAATGACAGTCTTTAATACCCTGATATATATTTATGAGGTACCCTGTGTCCTACAAATATGAAATTATTTTTAAGAAAATACATTTATTTATTCTTTGAAGATTTCATATATATATGATGAAGATGTTATATATATATAAAACATCTTCATCATACCAACACCACTTCTTTCTTTCTGGTTCTACCAAGCCCCCACTCCCAATGCTAATTATGCATTCACAGTTTTTCTGCCTTTTTGTGCAAGATCACAAAAGCAGGCCACCATGCCAAGTTCTATACATTTAGTTCCAAATGCTTTTTTACCAACTTATTAAGGATAATTTTACATACTTATGCCATATAATACTAAATTGTATTTTCATGGCATAAATATTATTTTCACATTTTTTATTGTTTATATTGAGCTATGTATTTTTCTCTTCCCCCATCTCTCTCTCCCTGCTTCCCTTCTACCCTCTCTCATGACCCCCATGCTCCGAATTTACTCAGGCGATCTTGTCTTTTTCGACTTCCCATGTAGATCAGATCCATGTGTGTCTCTCTTAGGATCCTCTTTGCTGTCTAGGTTCTCTTGGATTGTGAATTGTAGGTTGGTTTTTCTTTGTTTTATGTCTACAAGTCACTTATGAGTGAGTACATATGGTATTTGTTTTCCTAGGTCTGGGTCACCTCATTCACTATTATGTTTTCTAGATCCATCCACTTGCCTGTAAATTTCTAAATGTCAGTAATTTTTTTTCTGCAGCGTAGTATTCCATTGTGTAAATTACCACATTTTCTTTATCCATCCTTTGGTTGAGTGACAGCTAGGTTGTTTCCAGGTTCTGGGTATTACAAACAATGCTGCTATGAACATAGTTGAGCACATGTCCTCATGGTACGTTTGAGCATCCTTGGGGTATATATCAAAAGTTTTATTGCTGGGTCTTGAGGTAGGTTGTTTTCTAATTTCCTGAGAAATCACCATACTGATTTTCAAAGAGGACATAACAGTTTTCAATTTGCAAAATCATATGCAGTCTGATTTACATATTTAATCTTACATATTTATTTCATTAATTGAACAAAACATTACTGGAATTTAATTTCTTTCATCCTTTGAGGAATCTTCTGAGACACATACAGGTTATATGCAGCTGCTTGGAAGGCTTCCTGCATTCAGCAACCCGACACAATACGATCATTTATTTCATCAGCAGAAAACTTCATTTGTCATGTGCAGAGAACCTTAGGATCAAAAGAGCACTTGCGTGTTGCTATTCTGCGTGAGTTTGTTTCATTATTTGCAAATCATGTCATAATTTAAAGCTATAAATATAAAATAATAAACAAATATAATAAATAAAGTAAAATTTTCCTTATTTTTGAATAAGAAAGATTCTTCAAAATCGACTCTATGCCTTTTGTCATACCACCAGGAACAGTCTGTTAAAATTCTGCTAACTTTCAAAGCAGGTGTTGAACCTCCCACAGTAGATTCAAGTTTCTGGGTTTTCATGTTTTAAAAAGCCTTCATGTAATGGAGCAATTGATAGATAAAATATTTAGTATAAGTTAAAGCCTTGTGCCAAAATTTCTTTTAAGAATGAGACAGTCAACAGGGCAGGAACTGTTACTTTACTAAACACATTCTTTGTTTTTGTAAGCCTGTTTCTACCAAAATAGTTCTGAAAACAAAAAAAGGGGGGGGGAAATAAAAAACAACATGAAATAAACAAGTCCAGGTGACCATTCTTTGCTTTAATAATACTTTAGTAAGAAACATTACACTACTAACTATATTTTCTATGACAAGACTGTACTTTCCATTTCCTACATATTTGCATTATTTTTCACACCTCTTCTGAACAGGAACGTGAAGGTTTCAAGTGTCCAGCTGCCTACTGCATGGATCAAAACACAATGAGCCATTGGTTACTCACATTGCAAGCTTCCTTTCAGAGAACCATGCTAATTATGTTTTATCTGTAGAGGATTTGAAAAGGATATACAGATTACCACTGTTTGTATTTCATTTAAATTTTATAATGGAGAGTGCTGTTAGTTGTATATGTAGCTCCCACCGCAATACAAACCATCTCAAAAGAGTAAGGCAAAACAACCTAATATCATTTAGTTGAAAGTGACTGTTCATGGTATTTTGTTTCCAGAAATCAAAGTATAGGAGAATGTCACAGACAGCAGGATAAGTTTGAGGATGATGTGCATAAACTGGGATAATATTTGGAAACCTGAAAAATGTTAGGTTTTTCTCAAGCCTTCAATTCATACAGACACTCAAACACACACAGACACACAGACACACACAGACACACACCCACACCCACATACACACAGCTTTTCCCTTGACAAAGGTTCCATTGTACACATTTTTTTTTCAACTTCCATATATTAAATCCAAATCTGCTTGAACTTTTCTTATATATGTTTCTTATAAAGTTTGGGGCACTTTTCTTAAATAGCAGCTCAGCTTTGGAATGTTTATGTGTTTCATCTTTGAATTGATCTTGACCATTAACATAATAAAAAAGAAAGTTCCCTAGGATTCATATGATTTTTCATCAACATCTGGCATATTTGCATGCATTAAAATCTCAACTTGTTATTCAGACATTCCCCATATACTTCTTTTAGTCTTAATAATATGTTATACATGTGGTAACTCTCTCTGGGGATTATAGAAAAAAATGTGTTTCAAAAATGTGTATCAGAAAGGTTAAATTTTAATTAGAGTCAAGTACAACCAGTCTCTAGGCATTTAAGGATCCTCTGAATTCAATACCCTTATGGGAATAAGAACAATAGGAATATATGCACACAGACTCATGAGCACAGATAAGCATTGTTCCTATCAGCTAGGCGATATTAATTTTTTCCTTAAAGTATTCATTATTGCAGCCTACTGGGAATTCTTATGCTTTCTTCTTCTTCTTCTTCTTCTTCTTCTTCTTCTTCTTCTTCTTCTTCTTCTTCTTCTTCTTCTTCTTCTTCTTCTTCTTCTTCTTCTTCTTCTTCTCTCTTCCCCCTTTTTTTTTAAATTCTGTCATTACAATGGGTATATGCTTATAACCTGAGCATCTGTATCTCCATTCTTCTGGTGACAGCTCTGAACAAATTCTTTGTTCAGATTGTATGAGATAAGGTTGTATTCCCAGGAGCTATGTTCTCAACTTTTTCAAAATAGATATGTAATAGGCAAATATATGTTGCAGAATAGACACAGATATGTAGTAGACACAAATAAAGTCTGTAGACAAATTCATTTGCTTCCACCCATTTATAATAAATATCTTGCTAATAATAAACTTCTGATGGTAATATGACTACATGTTAGGAAATAAATATTTTACCACATGATACTTATTTTAATGTAATATGAGTCTGCCTTGAGAGAAGAAAGGAATGGTAATGCAAAAATAATAAATTTTAATTTATATTCATGATGCTTTAATTCAAATAAAACTTCAGGACATTTCATTTGCATTTTTCATCACATATATCAATTTTCTCATTAAGCAAATAGAAAAGGGAAAAGAATTTTCATAGTATATTTCTAAACAATGATTCTCAATCACATAAGAGGTAGTTATGGACAATTTAATGTTTCCTATTGGTTTTGAGGTGAGTACCTGAATGTGATTTGATCTACATTAGGAAATATATATATATGTATGTATATATATGTATGTATATATATGGGCATGTGTGTGCGCGCGCATGTGTGTGTATATACATACATATATGTGACATTTTGTCTATGAATATATGAATGACATGCATGTGTATGAGTGTATTTGCAAGTAGGTGTACTTCAAGGAGTGTGTATGCCTGTGTGCATGCATCAATACATGTAGAGACCTAAAATTAACAGCATGTGTCTTTCTCAGTTGCTAATCAGAGTAATGACTGAGGCATAATTTCTTGCTGAATTGGGATCTTTCCAGTTCTGGATGGCTCACTATTATCCTGCCTTACAAATTTCTCCCTCGCAAGTACTGCGATTAAAAGTGTCTACCACACTTTCCCAGTTTAAAGTGGGTTCTGGGATCCCAACTCTTATCCTCATACTTCATGACAAATGCCTCACTGAGACAACTCCCAGTTCCCTAATTCTTTATTTACTTTAAAATTTTCTTGTTAGTTTTTTCAAGTCAGTGTCCTTATAGGATTTCTCCTCATACCCAGAAATCTCACAATTGTTAATACTTGAGAGTTGGGTAGTTTTATTTATTTGATTTTTTTAAATGAAATGATTTTTTTTAATGTAAGAATTATAAGGACTAGTGTTCTTATGGAAGAGCAACCCAAAGCTGCAGTTTAGGGGATTGTGTACAGAGACTCTTTTTACATACTGTGCTATAACACACGCAGCATTTGTATATGGAATTGCTTTGATTTCTTGAAGACATTCCAAGGACTATTAAATAGTACCTTCGTACCTGACATGAGGTGAGTAAACCATCTGGATCAGATGATGGGAGATATGCCCAGAGGAAAAGGAGCAATCTTTGCTTATACCACGGATCCAGAAAAGTCAAAGTTTAACTATTGTACAAATTCTCCATCAAAATTATTCAAGTCCTAATATGCAATTGATTAAAGTAACCACAAGGTATCTCATAAAAGCAACATGTTAGAGAACTTTGTCATTATCCATTGGAAAATGACTATTTTACAAATATGTGAAAAAGAGAAGTTGTGGGTGTGTCAAGAACATTGCCAAATAAAGCACTGCATCGTTGTTCTACCAAGCATGAATGCTTTACATTCTCCTTTGTAGTTAGTGTACCTCATAAATAACTGTTTATATCATTCTTGTCTCACAATGTAAACTCCCTTAAGGAAAACGGTTGTTTAGAGCAGGGCTTCACAAGGGACAGAGAGTTATATATTTATCAAATTCTATTTTATCAAAAGGAAAAAATAATCACAGAAATTAGGATGAATAAATTATTCAACTGTAAAATAAGAAAGTTGAAAAGTTTACTTAGTAAGATCAAGGGAATGAGAAATATCTTTTATCTTTTATGCTGTTCCATGAATTAATGCTCAAATGATTTGAAATATTACATGGTTAAATTTGTATAAAGAATGACCATAAGTAATGACTTATAAAAATATCATTTATCATTATCTCAGAACTTTGCTGACCCCAAATTAATAACTAAGAAATACTGAACACTAGCCCTTACTCTTTTCATTTTGACCCTGAGTGTTCTGTGCTGGCTTTATGTACAGAAGTATGACCTACTGACCTTCTCTGGCACAAGGACACTCTTTTAGCTTGGGTTCACTGACAAGCTTAGCACATTATGTGTAGATGCCAATATAAGTGACCTGCACTTCACTTTTTAATGTCAGAGTATAGAATATTAAATTTTATACTGTACAATATCAAAAGTTAAGAAAAATATATTTAGAAAGGATTGTTTGAAGATTCTATGTCTATTTCTCTAGGTACCTTCATACCTATGGCTTGGTTCAGTTCATCAAATGTCTGTGTACCTAAGGACTATTGTACTGGTTTCTCACAGAATCTGTTTTATTAAATTATGAGTAAGCATAATTCCAATAGCCATATATTATAAGAAATAGCACTATGCAAATCAAAGCTGTGTTTACCAGAGGATGTGAATGAGAGTTTCCTTCACTAGATTGCAATGTTCTCATTGGAAAGAACTTGAGAAAGAACAGATTATTCTTTACAGACTTGGAGTTATAGCCTGATCCTGTTTTCATTTCTATTTTTCTCTTCTATGGCGGAATGATAGAATCCACCTCTAACATGTGCTTTTCCTCACTTATTTGATTTTTTTCTTCTCTATTTCAATGTTATTTCCCAACACATATTTTTATTACATTACCTTACTTTATGTATTTTTATCTGCTTTTTTGTCCCATCCTCAATAATAATTGACATAATAAATATCATCAAGAAAGAATGATTCCAGAAAATATAGTTTTGGTATGTTATGTATAGGAATGGTACCCACAGTTCCATGTGTTGGAGTTTTAGTTGCCAACAAATGGTCTTCTGGAACATGATAAAATCCTGAGGGCTGAGGGACAACCAAAGACTAAACAAGCTATCTATGGATTCATAGATTTGGAGCTCGTGTGAATAGGAAGTGGGTCAGATGTCCTGTGATGGCAATATCTTCTTCAGGTCTCTTCTCTTTCCCTCTTTCTCTGATTCCTATGGACAGCCAGAGTTTATATATCTCTGTTCTATGACTTAGCGATCTTTTGACTGACTAAATGTCTAAAATTATAAGAGAAAGCAAAATCACCATTCCTTTAGTTGTTCTCTTCAGTACTTTATCTAATGGAGAAAAAATCTTCAGTGATCCTAAACATACATTTCTTTGAAGGGACTATAATATAACAGAAAATAATTCAGATCCAAATCAAAGATTTGGCTGTATTAAGAAACTATACAATCACAGATTTTGTGTTTATTTTTAAACAAACTGTTGGTACAGGTATCCAGCAACTGAACTGAAGGCAGAGTGGATCAAAACATAAAGAAAGAAATTTTGTTAAAGTTACACTAGTAATCAGTAGAACTGACATATTTCCCTTGTCTTCCTTCCCCAAAAGCAGCACCCATTTCAAAAACTCATGAGTTTTGATGTGATATTTAAGTTGTTTGTTCCTTTCAAGGAAAGTGCTAAATACCGCATTCCTTGACATGGTTCATGATATTCCTTTACCTAGGAAAATCTACAAAGCACCAAATTGTTACCAAATTACTTATAAAATTTCAAAAGCATCGGTTGTGTCATAGGGATTGAAAAACAAGATTCTGTTATAATGTGTCCTGGTGGTAGCATGTTTCATGCATAGCTACAGAAAAATATTGTTATCACAAATGAGATATAATGTGTTCATGTAAAATGGTGAGGGAATATTTTATTTAAAATGCATTGTGAATTGCTCTATATTAAACTCACAACCAAGAAATACCATACCATTTACATATATAACTGTGTTGTGTAATGAGAACCCATAATTTTTGCCAGCTTACTGCAGTGAACACTTGTCATGGGTCTGTGTGAAGGACACATGACTCTGCTGGACTGGGCTGGAGGCAAGCTTCTCATGTCTGATTGTGGGTTAGGAACTTCTTGTGCTCTTGCTCAGTGTCACACTTACTTTGAAATTCAACTGGATAACTACAGATACTATATTTTTTTCCTCTAGGTTTAATCATATTAACCTTGCCAGGAATTTGTGATTCTTCCAGGCTATATAAAATATGAGGCTCTCTCAGATTCAAGAAGCAAAGAGACTACTCTTCATAGAATCACAAGTAGACACATATTTTAAAGTCATAGATACAGAAAGCAATGGAGAATTATGACTGGAGACATTCTACAACAAACACAGAGAGAACACAAGATGGTTCTTTTATCTGTTATTTTTCTCACAGTGATTAGCCTTCTAATGTGATCTTCCTTGGATTCCTGATTGCCTACCCTCCTCCAGTTTCCAGACTTGTGTCGTTTACCTGATCCTATCACTTGTCTGAATCCCACTTTCAATCATTTCATCATATCAAATGGAAGCTTTCAAAAACAATCAATCATTTTGTCTAAAATTCTCCCATTTTCCTCACATCAATGTTAAATACCAGGCACATTTTGAAAATCTGCTCCCTTTTACGTATGAAACGGAATATTTGTCAGAACATGACAGTACTCTCCTCTCATTTATCCCATAGGAAGACTTGTTTATTTTCAAACCATCTCTTTTAAGGTATTAAGAATTCTGTTAGCATACCCTATCATTTCTCTTCAATATTGACCTAATGTAGTTGTTTGAATAGGAACGGTTTCAGTAGACTTATATATTTTAAGGTTCAGTCTCCAGGAAATGGAAATCTTTGATAAAATTAGAAGAATTAGAAGTCGTGGCCTTGTTAGAAGAAGAGTACTCCTTCTATTTTTTGTTGTAAGTGTTGAGGTTTCAGAATCCCATCCCATCTCCAGAGTCTTTCTCTGCCTGTGGATTAGGATATAGCTCTCAGTTGCTACTCCAGCATCGTGTGTGCCTCCATGTTCTCCTTCATAATAATTGACTAAAACTCTGAAACTTAAAGCAAGCTCCCAACTAAATACATTTTTAGAAAAAATAAGACTAGCCTTGGTCGTAGTGTCTCTTCATAGCAGCAGAATGGCTAAGACAGCAAGCGTTGTAATTTACTGAGAGGGGAGACAGGACGAAATATGACCTCCCTAGCTTTAGCATCCACACAGCAGTCACCAACCCCGCAGTCATTTCAAGGTGTTTTTTTCCTATTCAATAGTTCACATTTTAGAAGAAGCACCTCATCCCAATGACAGACTGCCTCTAATGTTTCATTTTCTGTCACCTAGAGCAATGTTATGGCCCTTACTTTATACTTCTGACATGTTCTTTAACAGTTGATTTTCCTGAACTTGTAAATTTCTATTCCCAATCATTTTGTAATATTGTTATCTGTTTGGTTTTAAATGATAATGATGATTCCTTTATTTTTAGTGTCTTTTGTTGACTTAGTGTTATTCTCAATGAATAAAAAAAATTCAGTAATATTTGTTGAGTGTCTATATCTTATCACTAAGCTTGATGCTTTGTGTGCATTAGTTCCTTCAATTGTATGTAGAGTATCTGAGAATATTACTAGTAGAATATTATATTGATGATGAAAAGGTGGAAGCTCTAAACAATTCAGCTAAATGTCCAAGTATATAGGTATAACTATTTTATTTAGGCTGTCAAAAGTCAAATGCATTGCTCTTAATTATTATATTTTATTAATTTTTTTCAACCTAATAAGTTTTATTGGTTCTTTGGTAATTTCATATCAGGCACTCCAATTCCACTCCTTCCCACACCTTCCATATATGTCTATTCTCAACTTTTGTAACCCTCCCCACAAAAAATAGAATAATTAAAATAAAAAAGATGAAATGATCCTTTCTGGGCAATGATCTGCTTCTCCATCAACCACTGCCTTCTTTCGCACCTTTCACAGCTATCCCACCTCCAGGTTCGCTCTCCATGCACCACTCTGCTCTTCTGTCTTTCCTGCCTCTCCTATTCATTAGTCATAGTGCCATTAGGAGCTACAGTGTGTCATACAGTACACCAAACAGCTCTGCTGGAAAATGTTCATTTCAATGAATCAGGCCTCTGGCTTTTACTATATCATCCATACTGGACCCTTACAGAGAATCCTCTAGAATATCCTGCTGCTACCCAGAGTCATGGAAATCTTGCAGCAATGGTTGCACAGGATTATCCCTTTCATACACTCTAGCAACTCATAGATGGTGTAGATGTCCTAAGGCAACCATCATTAACTGTGTCTTATATATTTTCTAGTCCCTTTATCTGTCTGTCTCCTGATCAATGTCTCCCCTATTTAACTGTGAATAAAATAAGAGAACTGGCCTTCATTAAATATCACGATTTGTGCCATCATTTTCATAAATAATTACAGTGTCACTTAATTACTTCTTTGTGTCTGTAAGTCATCTTGCCAGGCATCATCCTTAAGCATTGTATTTAACCAAAAGCTTCCTGCGAATGAAATGATCTCATGTTGACAGCCTTTCATTCACACATGTAAACAGTCTCCTGAGTCATATTTGTTAAATCACCCAAGGCCTGCCTTGTTTCATTGGTACAGGTCTCAAGAGTCGCTGCATTTGAATTTGCAGCCCCTGACGTAGCCAATAAGTACTCTCATTTGATCTATTTTCCACTTCGTTTCTCCTGCCTGAATTCATCTCTCTCAAACACCTTTGTCTTTTGATGATTTATCAGTTGAAAAAGCTGACTTTTGCAGAGCGATCTTAGGTAAAGCTGACCTAAAATGAAAAACGTATTGATTTATGTTTCTGAAAAATCAAATCAGAAGGTAGGTCCAAATCACGTTGATCACTTGGCCATAGTTCCTTATAATTTTTAGGCTGTGCCTTCCAAAGTTCTAGTGTGAGTCTTATGCTTGCTTCTAATGTACCATAAGCAGGAGCAAATTTCTTTTTTAAAGCTCATACCACAAAGGAAGACATTTCTTCCCTTCACCATTAACCCTAATTCATATTGAAGCCTCTCTCAATTCTTTCTGATAACCACCATTTACAGCCAGAACATTTGATCACCTTGAAGCAATTACCACACCAAAACTGGAAAGTTGCTCAGATTCTTTGTTCATGTGAAGCCACCCATTAATACCATGGCAGGGTGATCTAAAACACTTTTTTTTAAAACTTCATCCTTAATTACTTTGCTTGATTTGTGCTAATTTTTGGGTTTGTGTCAAGTTGTTTCTATCAAACCCAAGGCCTCGTTCATTCTATCAGGGACGTAAAGTTCCAACCCATAAAGTTTCAAAAATTTGAATAATGTGTGAAATGTACAATATCTGATTTTTACCTAAGTTGCTGTTTTTTTTCTATTTTTACCTTCTTGCTTGGTTGAAAACATAGCTTGACACTTACAGAATTTGAGGACATCTAGTACACTCTAATACAGTGATCTTCAACCTTCCTAATGCTGTGACCCTCATGTTGTGATGACTCCCAGCCATAAAATTATTTTTTGTTGTTACTTCACAACTGTAATTTTGATAATTGGGAATCATAACATAAATATTTTTGATATAGAGGTTTGCCAAAGGGGTTGTAACCCAAGGTTGAGCACTACCGCTCTAATATAATAAGTGTTCTATATACATTCATGAACAAATCTTGATCACAATGACAATTAGGGAAATTGGCAACATCAAATACAATGTTAACTATAATCTCCTCTGCTGTGTAAACACAGCACAAAGAATCATGTATTTGGATTACCAAAAAAAAAAAAGCATGTCCTCTGTCCTTTACAAGTTCTTAAGTATATGCTACATTTAAATTTTCTCTTTAAAAAACATCAAGAATTCTACAAGCAAAATATTAATCTCCTTATTGTATTTCAAAGAACATTAATTCAAAACATTTAATTCCAAGCCAAGCGGGTTGGTACACACCTTTGATTCCAGCACTCAGGAGGCAGAGGTAAGCGAAGCTCTGTGAGCTTGAGGCCAACCTGGCCTACAAAGCGAGTTCTAAGAGCCAAGGCTGTTAGAAAAACCCTGTCTTGAAAAACCAAAAAAAAAAAAAAATGGAAACAAATTATTTCCTTATTTCTCAAATGTTATATATCCAAAGACACCTAGAGAGTACCAACATCTATCCCAAATGCCCCGTAGATCCTCTTGATAATAGACTGAGGGCAACTGATATTGGAATGAATTCAGAATCCTGTTCCTGTTTCTTGATAGCTAACCAAACTTAAGCAGTTATCTATATTACTTATGTCAGAAGTGTGCAAAGAAATTCTCAAAGTAAAGAAAAGCATTTTCTACTAAAGGCGATGCACTGGCTTTTATGCTTCACAATACAATAAAGTCTCTTTTAGAAGTATTCTATAAAGGATTAGATTTTTAACCAGCATATATGAAAAAAGCAATTTATCAGCATATACATGGATGCTTCATTCAAAAAGATTATACTGCTCTGTAACTCTTCAGTTGAAATGAAAGTCTAAACCTTACTATCCAACGGCACCACTGACAAAGCATGCAGTGATAAGAAACTCTCTTGAAAGTGATCGTCAATGTAATTTAATGCCAGGCTCAAAGTAAAAAACATGCTCATCTCTTACTTGAATTTCTGAAGTGGTGTATGTCACAGAAACCTTGCAATCTGCTTCTAGGCTTGCTAACAAATTGTGGTCCTATGTTGTTAGCGATGGAGGTCCTCAAAACAGCTGCATTTGAGCCATTTTTAGACTTTTAGTTTTAAAGCACTGCCTACCATTTCTTAAAAAGAAAAAAAAAAAACTCTAAAGCCCTATCCCCATCTGCAAAATGCAAACCCCTGAGGTAAACTACACTGAAGCAGCAAGACTTATCCAAGCACAGAAAGCTACCTCAGTTCACTCCAGGAAGGCGTAGTCAATGAAAATTTTGCTAGAAGCAATTTCGTAAAGGTTTTCTAGCCAGAGGAATATTCAAATAATTCTAATTAGAGTATCTACCTTAGAGGGTTAGATATATTTTAGATTTAAAATTTGGCATCAAAATGTGTCTATAGTCTCCTGAGGATCTGCTGGAGTATTTTTTCACGTAGGACGGCACATGTTAAAGCTATTTTAATAATAATAACAACTCATTATTTGTCTATCCCCCCACCCGAGTTGGCATTTATACTGATGGTGTAAAGCTAATGATAAGTAAAATTGCTGATATCTTAACATAAATCAAGGCATTAACAGCAAACTAGACTAGTATATAAATAATCAGCAGGTTAAATAATGATGGTAATAGCAATAAGGAGAGGAAATGAGGCAATTATCCGAGACTGAAAGTTTCCCTATTTCTTACTCACAGCTGAAGTGTTTGTCTTAGAGGCCTCCAGAGGAATATTGACAAGCACTACAATACTTTCATTACTAAGTTGTCAATTATCGTTTTGTTCTCCAAACCTGATTCTGGAAAGAATCAACTAATTGGTTTGCTTCCTGTAATTGTTCCTAAGGGTAAGAACTTTAGAGCAGGCTACCCTATATGTGGTTCTAACTCTAGTTTTATGTGTCTGGGCCTTTCTATCTTGTGCTTATCTATAAGGAATAGTATGACTCTGTCCGTATTAAAAAATTGATTCTGTGTCATGACTTACACATCTGTACAATGGATCTCATTCTATACCTATGAGCATGGAATACAGAGACAAGAACAAGATGCTTTTAATAAAGTAGTTAAGTTAGATCTCTGCCACCCCTAGTGAGAATTTTGAAATTCTTCTTTTATGTACCAAGATGCCAGTTCACCAAAAACACTATTGTGTTTTATCAATGTGTTTCCTTTGGGTAAAGATATCATGGTTTCAATGACAGTGTCTCTGAATCTTGTTTCCCTTTGCAGCTCTGGAGAAGTCACTACTTGTACCAGGCTTGATAGTGAGGAAAGGATGAACTTGACGCAGAGAGGCTTATCTGGAGGGATAGAAGTTTTCACTTGCTAGATCGAGTAAATGAACCTTAAAATGCGGCAATCACTAAGGATAATGTTAGAGTGCATCCTTAAAAGCAGAGACGCTTTCCTTAATGGCTTGAGCATCAGGTACAAGGCTGAGGAGTCTGAGAAAAAAAAGATAGTGCCCTTTAGTATAGAGAAAATGATTTCAAAAGGCAAAGGTAGAAAAAATACATACATACTTACACACACACATACATGTTCTTCTTTAAGATCTGCAATCAGGACAGCATCTTTTCCAAAGGTTTTATTTATTTTACTTATATTCCTATCGGCTACCTGTCAATGTGAATTTTTAATAATTTAAGCCACAAATTATACATTGGATTTGCATAGGAGCAGTAAAATCTAAAACTAACAATTATAATCATCCAATGGAGATGCATGTTGTCAGGAAATAGGTTCAAAAAAAGGGAATTTGTATACATTTGCATTTGAAGAGGGTGTTGAAACATGGTTTCTTTGGGTATCCTTAACTGTACCTAAACTCCTTTGTAGATCAGACTGGCCTAGAACTCAGAGATTCACCTGCCTCTGTCTTCTGAGTGCTGGGGTTTAAGGTATGTGCCACCACTGCCAGGCTAGAATACATGAATATTAAGATTCTTTTAGCATCATTACAAAATGGCAATATTATGGGAGAATAATATATTTGGAATTCTGCTCTAAGAGTTATTTTAACTGGGGACATCGCCCTGGGCACCTGGGAGCACCAAATCTCTTGCCAACCCTAAGATGGCTCCCTTAATTAAGATGTGTGCTTCCCTGCTCCCCTATCCGACCTTCCCTTATCCCAAACATCCCGTTTCCCAAGTTCCCCCCAACCTCCCCTTCTCACTTTTCTCTCCCCATCTCCCCTTACCTCCCTCCCCCCCCCCCCCCCAAGATCCCATTTTTTGCCCGGCAATCTTGTCTACTTCCCATAATCAGGAGGATAGCTATATGTTTTTCTTTGGGATCACCTTCTTATTTAGCTTCTTTAGGAGATCAAATTATAGACTCACTGACCTTTATTTATCTCTAGAAACCAATTATGAGTGAGTACATCCCAAGTTCATCTTTTTGGGTCTGGGTTACCTCACTCAGGATAGTGTGTTCTATTTCCATCCATTTGCATGCAAAATTCGAGAAGTCATTGTTTTTTACCGCTGAGTAGTATTCTAATGTGTATATATTCCACACTTTCTTCATCCATTCTTCCATTGAAGGACATCTAGGTTGTTTCCAGGTTCTGGCTATTACAAATAATGCTGCTATGAACATAGTCCCCAGTTAGTTCCTGGGGCAGCTGAGGACAGAGAACCTGAAATGACCCTATCCTATAGCCATACTGATTAATATCTTGCATATCACCATAGAACCTTCATCTGGAGATGGATGGAGATAGAGACAGAGACCCACACTGGAGCACAGGACTGAGCTCCCAATGTCCCAAGGAGGAGCAGAAGGAGGGAAAATATGAGCAAAGAAGTCAGGACCACGAGGGGTGCACCCACCCACGGAGACAGTGGGGCTGATCTATTGTGAGCTCACCAAGGCCAGCTGGACTGCGACTGAAAAACCATGGGATAAAACCGGACTCTCTGAATATGGCGGACAATGAGGGCTGCTGAGAAGCCAAGGACAATGGCACTGGGTTTTGATCCTACTTCATGTTCTGGCTTTGTGGGAGCCTAGCCAGTTTGGATGTACACCTTCCTAGACCAAGATGGAGCAGGGAGGACTTTGGACTTTCCACAGGGCAGGGAACCCTGACTGCCCATCAGACTGGAGAGGAAGGGGGAGAGGAGTGGGGGGAGGGGGAGAGGAGAGGGAGGAGGGTGGAAAAGGGAGGGAAATGGGAGGCGGGGAGGAGGCGAAATCTTTTTTTTTTCAATAAAAAATTATATTTAAAAAAAAGAGTTATTTTAACTAGAAATAGATTTACAAAGATTGTTGTTTTTAATAGATATTTTAAGCATAATTTTAATTTTTATGATCTTCATACATGAACACTGCACACCTACATGAGTCTTGGCCCTCACTCCCCTCAAACTTCAGGCATGTTCGCTGCAAGATTTATGATTTCTTCTTTAATTACTATTTCCACATGCTTCTATATAGATATATACACATGTATATACAAATCTCTTGATTCACTTCACATTGCTTGTATGTACATGTTTCTAAATTGACCTCTTCAGATTAGACAACATATGTGGGAACTGGCCAGACATATTTTTTGTTGATAATTATTTGTTGTTTTTCCATAATTTTTAACAGTTTAGTGACAAGAATAGTCATCAAGAATTCTAAAACATGCAGAATTTCTTAGAAATTTCTTAGAAACTTTTATACTTTCAGTATTTCAAATCAGTATTCTTAAAGTAGTAAAGATTGAACTTCAAATTATAAAAAGTTCTTTTTATCATTATATATTATGTACACTGAGGATATTATTCAATGGTAGAGCATTAGCCTAGCTTATCTAGGGATGGGTTCTATACTTTAGTGATACAGACACAGACAATACACACACACACACACACACACAACACAAGAAGATTATTATAGGAAAAATATTTAGTTTTCTGGAAACAGTTGGATTTTCACTTTTAAAATATAGTTTGAAAAGCAAATGTCAGCTCAGTTCTTTGTCTCCAAGCACAATTTTTCTATAATGACTCAGGGTATAGGTCACGGCAGGATATTTTCTGTAATGACTCAGGATATAGGTCAGGCCAGACTATTTTCTTCATACGCACAGGCTCAGTCACCAGCACTAGACAATTAAAGAAGGAAATGCTCTATGAAATTTCTTTTCTAGTGTTCTGGCTTTTTATAACTTGAATGTTTCTATTTAAGCAATAAGCTAAACTAACAAACATTAATATTTATTTGTATATGGATACATTTATGTGTTAAAAATTAAAATTAAAACCAGAGGAAATGATTTAAAGTTTCTCACATTGCTACTAATATTATTTACAATAAAAATATCAAATATATATATGGAAATGATACAAATCTATAAGATTGAAAAGAGAAAAGTACTAAAGTACTATCAATGCAAAAAGTACAAATAGCGTAGAAAAATTAGCGGAACATTCAAATCAGAATGTATAATATGATTATGGTAGTTTGAAGGAACATGGCCCTTGTAGGCCCATAATACGTGGCACTACTAGGTGTTGTGGCCTTGTTAGAATAGGAGTGGCCTTGTTGGAGTATTTGTGTCACTGTGGAGGTGGGCTTTGAGGTCTCAAGCATGCTCAAGCTGCAACCTCTCCCTGTTACCAGCAGATCAAGAAATAGAATCTCAGCTCCTTCTCCAGCATCACATCAGCCTATGTGCTGCCATGTTTTGAGCCGTGAAGATAACGGCCTAAAGCACTGAACTGTAAACCAGTCCCCATTAAATGTATTCCTTAAAAGAGTTGCTGTGGCCAGTGGTCATGGTGTCTCTTCACATCAATAGAAACCCACACTAAGTAAGACAATGCTAAGGCCTGGCAAGGTGGCGTAGATCTGTAATCCCAGTACTTGGGAGACTAAGTGAACATGGAGAGATAGTGTCAAAATGGAAGGAAAATGGGGATGGAAGGAAGTAGACAGAACTAGAGAGTGAGAAATGTAGAGTGAGGGAATGAAAAATTAAAGCACAGTTTGTTTGTTTTTGTAGAAATCATGAGATTTCAGCTAAAGAAACATTGTATTCTTATTTTAAAACAGACATTTCTGATATAAAAGAATAAAATAAATGACAACTTGTCCTTGACCATGATTGGAGTCATTCTGGGTAGCATGGGCTCAGAAAACCACATACTTACATTGTTTTTTTTTTTTTTTTTTTTTTTTTTTTTTTTTTTTTTTTTTTTTTAAATTTCATTTAGGAAAAAAATGGTGGGTACAGTAAGCTTTAAATTCCTTCAAACTCAATGGAATTAATACAGAAATAGATCTCAAGATTTAAATTACCATTAAAAATGCTAGCAGTAAGAAGATAATGAGGTTCTTATTACCCATTTCAACATTCACAAGGTATAAATTCTCCAAACAGAAAGGATGAAAGCCAGAATTGGCTAAAAAGCAAAATTAGCTTTCAGTGTAACTTCTTCTGCATCTTACAAGAGAAGAGAAAAATTTATTATTGAACAATGTTGAGACAATTTCCAAGACCCTTGTTTGTATGCTGACCAGTGGTACTACAAAGGCAATAACATTTTAAACCTCAGACTTAAAAAAAAAAATGTTACTTTATGTATCAAGACTTAACTTTACAGGTGAAAGCAAAATAACCATCTTGAGTTGGAAAGCTTTCTTTAGGTCCCACTGGACATGACACAATACAATCATGGGAGTCATGTTAAGCGGAATCAAAGAGGATCAATGCTCGGAGGGCAAATGTGAGATGAGAAGGGGCTGAGTTAAGGGAAAGAAGCCAAGAAACTCCTTGCAGCGCCCAAGGGCAAGATTTTCCCTCACTCCTTGGAGCTCCTGAAGGTAGGTGGTCTTGGTGAAGCTTTGATTCCCACTCAGTGAGACAATTTGAATTTCTGACTGCCAAGATGGTGAGAAAGTAAGGTAGTGTTGCTATAAGCATCTGTTACAGTCACAGCAGGGACATAAAGCAGAACACCTTTCGACAACAGAGACTAAGAACTACTTCGCAGCCTTCTCAAGGTGAGCTGATGCAATCTCTTCTTTACAAGCCAGGCAAAATGCTTGTCATGGGTAGGGAAATTGAAGTACTGTGGCTTGTTCATCAGCAAATGAGTAACTTGAAAGGGTGTTCATATGTTCATTAGTTCAAATTCATATGCTTATTGTAGATGAAGTTTAAAGATTTGAGTCATTAATCTTTCAACTTATGTGGTAAATTACTTCGCTTGGCGCTGAGCAATAAATATGTGGGTGATTAATATGTTCTTTCTCATAGTGATATTGAACACTGATGTTTAGAACTCAGTTCCAATTGATTATATCTTAATTTAAAATTATTCATCTTATGCAAAATGTGTCTTCACTATTTAAGTTATAACATAGATCATACCGTCTCATTAATTTCCATTATTGCTTCTGGGTGGTATATTAATAGCCACTCATTTATTTCTGTGATGGCAAAGAAGAGATAAGGATCAGAAAATATAACTCTTCTGATATATACTTGAATTCAAAAATATATGTTTTAATGAGTTTCTTGAGATTTCACATAACCTAACACATGTTGTTTTATCTATATTAAATTAGCTAATATGCAATATGAAGTTTAAATTATGAAAGACAGTTGAATCCTTTTTATTTAATTTGTGAGGAATATAGATGAAGTGTTTCAAATCCTGATCGCATGTTGAATATGTATAAATATAGAGAAGAATAAGAAAGAGGCCAAACTAGAATTTATTACAAGCTAATTAATCATAGCTAATAATAAAACAATATTCACCCTCATTGTATTTATATGTAAAATCTGATTGCTATTATCTATATGACAAAATCCATATCACAAAATAATATGAAGTATGAAAACTTTTTTGTTTTATTCAAAAGAGTTACAGCTTTCTGTTAATCATGGTATTAGTCAAATACTGGTGACGATGGAACAAAAGTAGGACTTTATCAATAGATGTGTTTTCGGTGAAAAGCTTATTGAATTACTGAATGAGAGGTGATTTGGGCTCCCTTTATGTCCAGTGTATTCTTCAGCTGTATGCCTTTCGCTAATCCCAGCCTGGGTTCCAAGATTTCTTTTATCATGTACATTATTAAATTAGCCAAGGACTTTTACAGATAATAAGGTATGTGCATTTTCATTGGAGAGTAAACAAACTGATGTTCAGCATAACTCACAGACCAGTACTGTAAAAATACTGAATTAGCTTTAAAGTTTTAAAAAGGTCAAGGTCAGAGGCGAAACGTTTCTTCTGGACAGGACAGAATTTCTGATCTTGTGAACACAACTGCACCCTTTTGCTTCAGTTTTGCAGTTAACAGTCTTGCAGGTAGTGGGGAAGGAACATAAGAGCCTTCCCTGCTAACAAAGGAGCCATTTATAGTTGATGACTTCTGAGTGAAGAGGAAGTGTCAGTTTCTTTCAGGGTGTGCTCTCTCTGAGATACTGAGCTCTTTCCAGTAAAGGACCCCATATCCTGGAGTACATGGGCAACACAGTTTGGAATTCCTGGATTATAAGAAAGATGGAAGTCAGGGATTGTGGGACAAGAAAGAAAGGATAGATGTTGTGAGTGCGTGAAGTTGGGGTATAGATCATAGAAGAGTTAGAAGGAGGAGCCAGGAGTTTTAGATTGTAACAGTTGTCCTTGTATAAAGTAGTGTATCTTTACTGAAAATTGTTACCAACATACTTGGGACTTAAAACTTTCAATAATAATAATAATAACCTAGAGAAAACACAATGAATTAGTGGAATGAAAATGTATATTAAGTTGGCTTCAAAAACGAGAGATAAAAGAAAGGAAAGTGGATGAAGAAAAGAAGGGGGAGGGGAAGGAAGGGGAGGACAGGGGAGAAGGAGAAAAAGGAATTAATCTTCTATCTTTTCAGTTGACCAAATGAAATTCAAAGGCCAAAGCTTTCATGCAGGTAATGTAGGTAGTCACCCCAAGTGATAAAATTAGACTCCAAGAGTGAGTCAAGGAGACCTCAGCATGTGTACTGAGAAATTACCTCACAAAGCAGGCACTGAGCCAGTCAAACATAATTCAGTCTGAATTAGAAGAGAAAGGAAGCTGAAAATAGCAGCTTGGCCACGTCACAGAGAAGGGCAGCAATTCTGCCCTTGATTGTTTTATCTTGTTTTGTGTTTCATTTTGAGAAAGATAATTTTCTAAACTATTATGTTTTCTGGTTAGCCAGTCTACTTAAACATTGGGACAAACCTGTATTAACAGCCAGAAATTGCAACTGCATTGAAATAGGACAAAAAGCCTGATTTATCTGCTTTGTGAAACATCTCAACTCTGGTTGCAGTGCCCCAGAGGTTTTTATTGGAGCGGTTTCTGTTTCTCTTGTGTGTTAATTTTCTCAGAAATTGGATCACCTCATCTTCCGCACAATAGAAGCATGTAGCTATATAGTTTCAGCAAATCTACCATTGACATGTATATGTATAAATATTTTATTATAAAACATACATAAACACGAACACTGAGAGAATTGTTCTAGTTTTAATTATTTAAAAAAATAAGTATAGCTTTCTTCAAACTAATTTTAATTGTAAATTCATCAGTGATGCATTTGCTTGAATTAAATTTCCTTAAATACAATAAAATAACCAGAAAGGTCTCTTAAGTAGTGATGCTGTACCATGAATTAAATTATTTATTCACTCTATAAGATTTTGAAAGCAAAGACTGAAGACATCTAGAGAAGAATCTTGGAAATGAGTAGGCAGGTGACTATATCATACCTACGGGAAACGAAGATTACAGGGCTCTCTCAAGCACTCAAGTATCATCGAAAATGACTGTCTAAGTTTATGACTTCTATTTTTCTACCCACAGGAATAGAGACAGTAATAATTATCTACAATTTCACCTACTTTGAGAATGTATTTTCTTGTCATTTTCTCCTGATTGACTGTGAATATACCTGGCACATTCATTTTCATAAATATAACGGATGAACTTTTGTGAGTCTGTTTTTCTGTTTTTTTCCCAACATCTTGTCAGTATTCTCCTCTCCTAAAAACTGCAGAAGCTAAAGATTTCCATCTATTAACTATGTACAGTGACCATGACAATCTCCCAATCCCAGCAAACAACAGGTCAACATTGACAATAAGAGGAGCCGAGAGCAATAATGGAGCTTTGTTGAGTTTGCAAAAGGCTACAGCAATTTGTTGTGTAGTTCTTATTATCATCACTGCCATAACAAAATCTTAGACTGTATGGCATGGAAATAAAAGAATTTTGTTCATCAGAATTTAGAGCTTTGGTACACACAACATTAAGAAGAAAACTGTTTTAACATCTAGGGATCGTCCATAGATTGCTTTCTTCTTGTCATGTGTTCCCTATGCTGAAGAGAAAATGGAACTTTCCAGGTCTTACAGATTCCGATTTGAAATACTTATCACCTCCCAAAGGCTCTGCCTCCTAATGACATTATACTGGGATTAGAGGCTCGATGTAAGAATTTTAAAGTCCTGCAAGAATTATCTGCAGCAGTGGCTAACTGAAGAACTTACATATAGAAGACACTGAATAAATGCTGTTGGATAAGTGAATTTAAAAAAAATCTCACAATTAAAGCCAAGACTGACTATATAGAGAACATAGATTGCATGATGGGTATTAACATTATAAATTACCAATTTACTGTGATGTCTTGGTATGCTGGGCATGAATTTAAATATGGCCTGATAACAGCAGTATCTGCAGAATAACAGCTAAAACATCAGTTTTATTAGCTGAAGCATATTTTGAAAAGGAGACCAAACTATGTCACTGAAAGAGCAACATAAGCCTGTTTTGTGTCTGGGTGCAGACAGTCATAATTATCTTCAATTTCACTTACTTTCTAGTGTATTTTCTTGGCACACTTTCCTGATTGAATATGAATGCACTGGGTATACTAATTTCATAAATATAATAGAGAATTTGTCTATGTGTATTTAATATCTTTTCATATGGTATGATTTTAGCAAGTCAGTATATACATTATATATACAATAATATTAGTTAATCAGTATTATCGACTATGCAGAAATATGTATATTCATAATTAATAAAACGGCAAGTAATTTTTCATATTTTATT
>NW_026067998.1:1496306-1573570 GCF_014885135.2 Alexandromys fortis
ATATATAGTCATGTTAAGAATCTATCAAGAAAATAACTTTCCTTCCACTAGCAGCTATTGATTAGATATAGCTCCTCAGCTGCAGGATAGATAACCTTATAAATCTCTCACCCATCATGCAGAGATTTCTGCTGCCTTGATCTTGTGCAGATGTTGTGGCATTGTGAATTCATGTATGCAATAATAGTACAGTTTGCCCAGCTAATACTGTTTCACTACAGATATCCACTCCCTCTGGTGTTTGAATGTAATGATACCCGAGTCCAGGGATTAAGACATGTGATATTGATGTCGCATTCATAGCTAAGTACTTGGCAGTATCCTAGTATCTTCACACTGGGTAATAGTGAGTCTCTATATAAGTTGTCATAGTTACCTTCATGGATGTGGACACTGAGAGGCTATTCATGCTCCAATAAATTTTCCTGCACTCATGCATATATAGGTAGCCCTAAATACTCTGAGTATTTGCTTAATTTGAGCACATAAACTTGTGTAGGAATAGTGAGGAGAAAGGATAGAGAGTTGGAGAGGAGGGATAGGAGGTAAGATTTGATCAGTATACATTATTTGCATACTTGAAAAATCTCAAAGATTAAAAAAGTACCATAGCAATCCTATTAAGCAAGAATTAGTGAATTGGATTAATATCTAATATTCAAAGTTTTGAATTTTATCACAGAAATCAAATCAGACAAGTTGACATTTTGAAAATTTGGTAGGATTTTCAAATTATGGAAATAGTTTCAGAATGTGTAGGTTATCTTTACACATTATTATAAATTATTATAAGGGGCTATTTGCAAATGATTAATTACTTCTTTGTTATTACACTGAAAAATGGCTCTTGTTGGCTGTAGAAAAAAAGTCTACCCAATATTTAGGTCTAATCTAATGTAAGTCTACTCAAAAAGACAGGGAAATAACTGTCAAGTTAATTGGTATGTCTGTGATATACTGAAGAAAACCAGCTTGATAAAGGGAAAGGTCCATTTTAGTACTGCTTCAGAGTTTTTCTTCCATGCTTGAGAGGAATTGGGCCTGTTACTGTGCAATGTATCCCAGAAGAAGTGTGTGATGGAGGAGGCTCTCCACCTTCTGTGAGTTGAGAAAGAAACAGAAAGTAATACAGCCCACATATCGCTTTCACAGATTTGTTCCCATGACCCATGACTTTACATACACCACCAAGAGCCATCTGCCAAAGGTTCTGTGACTTTTTGATATCACTTCTGGCTGGCCAACCCCTCTGACACATCTTCTTTTAGATAGCACTCTAGAGTCAAGACACAACAAGAAGGCAATGCAGGAATTACACAGTGAAAATTTAAATTACCTCTGACTAACTGCCCTAAGTAATTACACACACACACACACACACACAGAGAGAGAGAGACAGAGAGAGAGAGAGAGAGAGAGAGAGAGAGAGAGAGAGAGAGAGAGAGAGAGAGAGAGGAAGCCACACACACCAAACTAAAATAAAGAAATCAAAACCTTAAGACTAAATGTTTGTAAATAACTTTCATTTTTTGAAACCCATATTTCATGCACCTTTTTTTGTTGTTGTTGTTTACTGCTTGTCCCATCTTTAGTAATTGTGAGTATCAATATCAATGGTGTGCTGTGAAAAATTCTTAGATATGACAATTTTAGTAAATTATTATAAATGAATGATGTGGATTTTCTCCTGGATAGGACCACTGTTTCTTCTGGAAAAGGGTGCTGCACAAGGGAATCTGCTAGAACCACAAGCCACGCAAACCACAGTGGTGATTTCAAGTCCTCTGTGGCTGAGGAAGTTGCTATTGGAGAAACAGAAAAAATAGCTAACTAAGATGATTTTAGACAACACATCTTTATATTTAAAGACAGAACAATAAAGATTTAAAAAAATGGCTACTGCCAATGTCTCTGGAGACTACATGGCAGTACCTACCACAAGAGAATGAGTGCAATATCATATTTCATATTTTAGGAACCAACAAACCTCTAATGGAAACAGTTCACAAAAGTATGTCTTTTGATTGAGATAAAGCCTTGATTCAGAGAATACATGAATTTTCAAGACTCAGTTCAATGTTGTTTTGTCACTTGGTCACACAATTTATGAGGTGTGATAAGCACTGGCCTACACAATTAATGTATACCAAGAAAACAATTTACCATAGTCAAGCTCAGCTCAATGTTCAACAAATCAGTAGAACTTGCTCATTGTTTACTCAGAGAAGAACCTGTTCAGGATAATGCAGAAGAGGACGATGATAATAATGGACCATAGTCTCAAGGAGTTTAAAGTAAGTTTGACATTCAGGTGAAAATACATGAGCACACATCCAAACTATTATATACAGACCAAAATAATACAGGTTCGATTGTAATAGTCTTTGCTAATGTTTGAAATACAAGGCTAGATTATTCTTAAAAGCACATATGGGTAAACAACCATAAACACTAAAGAAACTCAAAAATGAAATTTGAAAAACTATGGATGCTATTTCTTTAATATTTTACAATCCATTTCAATAATTGAATGTTGAGTAACACTGACAAATGATCTCATAATTTTGAAAAATTAATCATTTATACAATAAATTTAAAAGCTTTTGACATTTATGCTTTGTACTATAACAAGTCGTCCTTTAATGCTAATGTATACATTTTGGAAAAATTGATTTATATATTGAGCCAATGCAATTACATATTTAAAGAACTACACCAAGATTGATATCAGGTATAGCAACATGTTACTAGATAATGTTTCAGTTACATTATTTTTAAATAAATTTAAAAATTTCAGCTTTTCATCCCCAAATCAATGGTTCTATAAATTTCTCCTTTCATTACCATTGGTTTTCAATGCCATTTGTGTCTTTAATTTATTTTTAATAGTCTTGCCAAAAGAAAATTGAATGAGGAGTATTCCTTTTGTCTCTTTCCCTGCTGATTATTTTCCACTTATTCTGCCCTCCAATCACTTAGCTACTTCAATTTCTGATTATCTAGACACCATTTGCAGTGGTGCTATCTTTATTAAATTTAATTTTCTCCTCTCGGGAAATTTTTTTCACTCAATACAACCAGAGCCTCTTGACATTTATCCTTTTCATCAGAATCTCCTTATTATTTGCAGCAGGTTGTTTCTGCCATTTCCTTTTCCTCTGCTTCTCCGCTGCTAATGGGACACTAGCACTATACGTATTTCTATACTTCCTTCTCCCTCTTTATTACTTTGTGAAGAGCATCTAACATTCACTCGTACTGATAGAAAAGAGCCTGAACAAAGAAGGGGGAACAGCCTATAGATGATGGCTTTCCAAAAGGATTACAAAACTGCTGAAATGAGAAGCTGGCTGTTGCCATGGCATTTTGCCTCACGTACATGAATCAGGTTTTCTTTGCTGACTGGATAATATTGGCATCTTAATACCTTGGGTACAAAATGTCACTATTTTGTATACACCTATGTCTATAAGCTCCATGAATGGAATGATGGTAACTCACCAAGAATCAGGTATGTGATTTTCATTCTGGTTCTGTCACTGAAGAGCTACATAAATCAGCACAGTCAATTACTCCAGTGTGCTTTGATGTAACCAGTGGCAATCCAGGTTAATGATACCTACTTCAGTTGGTTATTGAGGCACTTTATTTACCAGTTAAACATGCGCCCTTTGTGTGCATCACAGTGCACTGAAAATTACGATGTTTAGAGTTTGTTAGATAAGCAAAAAATCATTGTATGCCTGTATTTGAGCACTTGAGAATTTCCTAAATAATCATATTGCAATTAAGCTCCATAAAAAAATAACAAATGAAGCAACCAGAACTAAAATTAACCTTGTAATTTATTTTTGTGACAAAACCTTACGGAATTCTCAAGGTAATTAAGTGATATGGCCTGTTGCCAAGGACATTTTCTAGACTTCTGAAGAGTAAGGTGTTGATAATGATTAAGAGTTTTGTGACTGAATAATTACGTTCAAACCTGGGCAGTAGACGACATGAGGACAGCTGGAGAAGCTTATTCTCCAATCATTCTTTTCTGTGAAGTTAAAGGCTCTTGAAATTTGGTGTAGAAATAAGGGCGAAATGTACTATTCAAGAGTCTGGGTTTTGAGTTCATTCCTTGGAAGAATAAATCACTGCTCATCACCTGACTAGCATCTTAACTGAGAGCTTTAAAGAAGGAAGTAGATAGGCATGTGGCGTGAGTTGGAAAAACTTAAGAAGACGCAATATTGTTTAACATATTTTCCTGTAATAAAATGATATCTATTAAGTTCTGCAACTACTTTTCTTATGAATATAGCTACTAGAGAAAATATGTAGCATTATTAATCAGAAACCACACCACGTGTTTTTCCAACTTAGCATATTTCAGATGGCTGAGGATACTTATCACAAAGTTTCACATTCAAACCATAAATTTTGGGGCAATTTTTCTGCTGATTAAGTTAACTAGTATTGCAAATTTTCAAACTAAATTCTTTATGGCTTTATGCTACCATAGTTTTAAAGATTTATTATGTGTTGTCCAAAAGATTCTCATTCCTAAAAAGTTTTTTTTCTTTAATACTGAGATAACTCATTCTGAAAATTGTCCATTTAAAATTTTGAAGTTATTTCAATTAAATTCAAGCAGGATTTGGATTTTGTTGTAGCATCTAAGAGCAATAAAATGTTTCTTTGTTAAAAAAGAAAACTCGGCAGATGGCATGTGGTTGGCTAGAAGTTGTGCATGGGGATTCTCCTCTTCTCCGTTAGGAAGTTGACTATTCAAGCTGACCGAAACCCAGGCTTCCATCTCAATAAGGATGTACTAATCAGTTTGGTTCACACAAATCTTAAAGTAAAAGGATAGTGTGAAGTAATAAAGTATTAAAAATGACATTTTTATAAAGCTGAGAATTTGGAAGCATGAATAACTAAGGAAAGATTCATTTAGAGGAAGTAAGTTCCACACTAAAAAAACTGGCTATCCAAAATTATGTATGTCCTTTTCACGGAGCCTCTATATTTCTTCTCCTTTTGGATTGCTTCCTTTCTTCTCCTTAAGTTCAAAATCTTCACGTATTATGTAAAAGACTGATTTGTTTATTATTGAGAATTTCACGCATGTAAATGATGTATTTAGGACCTTTTCATCGCCTATTAGCCTTGTTCATTTCTTTCAACTACTTCTGAACTCTTCCTCTTTCCCAAAAAATCCTCCATGTTCATATTGTCATATGCTTGTTTGCTTTCTCTTATCCCAATGCATTTATTAGGATTGTTTGCATGTACGTAGTTAATACTGCGTTATTAATTGCAGAATGGGCAGATTCACAGTGGCTACACAATTGAAGGAAATGACCTCTTTCGTAGTAAATATCAACTTCTAATAGTTTTTCTGGGTCACCTGAGCTCCTCCTGATTAAAAAAAAAAAAAGATCGCATATCATACAAGTTATTTTCAGATAATCACAACGACTGTGACAACATCAGTGCAATGGCCATGCCATACACAGAAGATAACATTTCAGAGCTTACACAACGCTTCCTCAGTCCTTTTTATTTTGTCCATTCCCTTTTCCCTGATGTTTCCTGAAGCTTAGCGATGTGTCTGTTGAATGTTGAGAGCAAGAACGCTATGCTGGGATTTTGAAGATAAACTTGCACACTAAACACTTAAAATATTTTATTTGTCTTAAGTAAAATTGAGATTTTTTTAAAGAAAAGTTCAGAAATCAGCTAAGGTGTTGCAGTAGTTTCCTCAAGAGAGTTCCAGAATATTTTGCTCATTTTTTTTCTCAGTAGGAATCTAGAAAATCCTTATTTCTTATGCCTAGTCTTTATATGCCATATTGTTTTCCATTATTCAATTAGAAGTTTTAATTTATATTATTGATGCATCATAGACTACTTATCATTAACCATTTTAAAATTTCATTTTATAACATCTTCCTGTATTTATTTTATAATTGCTTGAATTTTTGAGACACATTCTCAATACATTCTTAGACTGGACGTGAATTTAGAAACCCCTATGTCAGGTTTCTTAGTAGTTAGGATTAGAGGCATACGCCACTGCAATCAGCCATCAAATGTTCTAAATCTTCTACTGAACTATTTGAGTCATCTATATTTAATAATATGATTTGTTTTAACTAAACCAATATTAATTTGTTTTATTTTAGTGACAAGTACTCTTTGATACATTTTTGAATAGCGTATGTAAGAAACTTTTATCATTTTATCTCTTCTAATAACTCACCTTGTCTTTTAACTTAAATGGAAGAATTCATGAATTTACAACCTATACCTTTAAGTAACAACAGTGAAACCTAAACCTCAAATAGTATTGTTCTATTTCATGTATATTATCCTTATTCAATCTCAAATTTAGTGTCAAAAGGGCTATAATTTATATCTATTCTTCCTGTCATTTGTAATATTGTCATATATTAAATATAGTTATGGACATAATAATATGCAGTTATTTTTAATTAATATTTTTTAAATTGAATTGAAAATATTATACTTNTTCCTCTTTCCTTTCCCCTCTCCAGCTGCTCCCAGGTACTCTCCCTCCAACTTTCCAATGTCTCCAAATTTATAAGATTATAGTTATCTTTTTATTATTATTGCTACATCTACACACATATGGAGAAAGATTTAAATATAACCTACTGAATTCATTTCTGTTGCTTATGTTTATATGGCTTCAGGGCTAACCGCTGTTTGCTGGACAGCCAGTAAATGGTTTCATCCCTTTGACAGGATAATTGATATTGCAATTAATTTGACTTTGTTTATGCAGCCATTTCTATGAGAGACAGTTTCACAGTAGACTTCCTATTCTGGCTCTAAAAATCCTTCAGACTCTTCTGAGGCTCCCTGAGCCATGAATGAAAGAGTTTTGGTGGAACTATATTGGCTGGAGCTATGTTCCCTAAGATTTGTTGATCTCTGCATTTTGTACATTTTCTTTTCTGTTGTGGTTTCCAGTTTTTTTGTAGAGAGGCTTCTTCGATGAAGGGTGGTAGCTACATTTTTCCATGAATGATAGTTCATGCACTATTCCATATACTCTTCCTTCGTTTTCTAAGTAATAGTGTCTATTCACAATTGTGTGAACAGTAGATAGATTTTCAAAAGATTCAGAAATCATATGTATTTTTTAAAATGTTTTGTTGGCAAATCATAGTTGTGGTGCATGTAATATCAATACTTGGGACACAGGCACAAGAGTATCTCCACATGTCTGAGATAAGACGAGTCTCATAGTAAGACCTGACATGAAATAAATGAATAACTGAACTAAGGAATGAATCAATTAATTAAAAAATAAATTTTATTTTGTTTTTGATTTTTCTGGGTATATAATAATATTTATATTTGAATTTTATAGAGTTTTAGGGCTGAATTCATTTCATTTATTATATCTTTTGTATTTTAAAGTTGTGAGCAACATCTAATATCTACTATTATATTTTGGCATATGTGTGAATTTTACCACTTTGCCCCTTTCTCACTCTTCCCTTTATTAAGTGCTATCTTTTGTCATTATTTTCCAGAGATTTCTCACAAGACATCGTGACATTTTACTCTCTGTTCTTTAGTATCATTAATGTTAATGATGCCAGGTGAATGTTTTCACTACACTTGGAAATACTCAGCTTGCTACCATTACCTTCAGTCATTTTTTTTCTCTACTCCTTCAGATTTTCTTGTTTTTGCAGTTCTCATTTAAAATGACAGTAGATTATTTGTTAGTGTTCTGCACATCAAAGTTTTGTCTACTATAACTTTTATATATGCAAGTTAATTCGCATATATAATATTCAAATACTAATTTTTGCTGTCCTTTGTCAATGATCATTGTTTGAATTATTCCCTTTAACTTATAACTTCTCGTTATTTTATAAAGTAAACTTTTATAACATTTTTGTGTTTAAATTTTATACATTATATTTGTGTATATATCTTGTATAGTTTTAGTACCTATCTTGATAAAGTTCATATTTTCAGAATTCTTGAAGGTATAAACTTTTAAATTTCATCACTGCTTTTTTGAAAGTTCTGTCATTTCTGGGTTTTCATAATTCTGAATAATATTTTCCTGCCTATTTATGCAGTATAAACTTCTGTCGTGCAGTCTAAAAGTTTGATTACATGGCCTATTTCTTGTAAATGTATGCTGATTTTTTTTTCTTTCACAAAACACTGTTTTTTGCTTTGCCATTTACTTTATTTCAGCAATTTTTGAGTCTAACTTTGCAGCCTCTAGATTCCAGAGTCCAGAACATAAATGACATTTTTTCGAAGGAATACCTTGACCCTATATCTAACATTTTATCTTTCTGAAACTCTAATGAATATCATGTATAGTCAGCAGTCCTAAAGCTCCTCTTGTTCAACTGTGACTCCTCCAAATGGGAGGGGGATCTGAGAGATTCACAGTAACAGTTTGTTGGTTGCAAATCTCTTTATAAGACTATCATTATTTGTGATGAGAGTTTGGTGTTAAGGAATGACTAGAATCCAGTTGAGACAGCCGTACATAGCTCCTGCTGCATCAAGCTGCACCAGTGTCTTGCTTTTCTGACTTCATCTGTGTACCACCTTATAGCAGCCAGAATGCCAAGTTCTTACAGTGTACTACAAATATACTAAATGGCCCTGGGTAAAAATTTTCAAAGATCAGCACAGGATTGTCAATTCCCTTTGGCAGGCGTGGGGACCAGGGTGCATTCACAGACGACCTGTGCTGCCTGTTTGTTTTTTGCTTGTTTGCTTGTCTCGAACCTGTGAAGCAGTCATTTCATATGCTTCCTTCGATGTTTAAGATATTCTGTCAGAATTAGGAGTTTTATATTAGTCCATCATGGCCCAAAGTATTTCATTATGTGTTTTCTCAATTGCTGAACAGGTAAAACTTGAACTTAGTTATGTATTTGTATAAATTTAACATCTAGAGGAGTTTCCCTATATAATCTAAGATTCAAAACTGAACATATTAAATATTTATCTCTAAAAATAGAATTGTTTCACATGCTATCTCTTAATAGCTTCGTTTTAAAACATATTCAATTTCATTACTAAGAAAGTATTCTTTCTCAATTTTATACTCAGGACATTTGCCAATGTTTCTGGGGAACGGCTCTCTTTACTTAATTGTTGCTGATACTTTTTTTTGTTTGCTGGCTTCATGCCTCTTCATTTTTCCTGATCAGCATTATTTAAGTTCCCACTTTGGTAAGAAAGCAGCTAATACATCAGCTCATGTCGAGGCAGCGGTAATATCATCCAACTTGTGTCTTAACTGAAATTAGATCCCTTTGATTGGCAGAAAATAAATGGTATGGCAACTCTCTTCTGGCTTTTAACAAATATTATTTATGAAACAAGTATTCAAATTGTACTACTTTTTAAAAAAAATGTGACACCTGTCTTGTGAAGCTATATTCTATTATGTGTCATCTTCCATTTTGTTTCTTAATTCTTTCTTATTAGATAAGGAGGATCTATGGTCATGAATCTATGATAGATTAAATTCCTTTTCTTTTCTACTTTGTCCATTCTGGAGATGAAAACTTCTATGTATCCACTAATGTCTTGGCTTTTCCATATGTGTTATTTAATAATCATTTATTTTCCCTTTAAAACACAATTAAAAATATATTTAAAGGCATTTTTTCTAATCCTAACAACATTTAGAGTTTTCCTTTTCTTTATGCTTATTCAATAAGTTCTCAAATACAGTAATAAGAGATTAACTCTGCTGCTTTTCATATCTGAGATCATATTACCTCATGTAATAGTCATGCAATTCTAGTTTCTTACACATTGTATACCTCAAAATTCTTTAAATGTCCTTGGAAAAATTTTACCGTGGTCATTTATAGCCCAGAAGTCAATATGTAGCAACTTTCAGAGAAAAATTATTAGATGATTTACTCATTTGATCTATATCAGTCCCATTATGTATTTTATGTATTGTTCATCTCCCTACTCAAAGTAAGTGTTCTATAACCAAAAACTTTAATATTTTTGTTTATTGTATATCCTGCGGTCCATGGTCCATAGTAACTCCTAATAAATAAAAAAATAAAATTTAATATGTATACATTTTATTCTCAATATATGTAAATATTTGTAGAATTGAAAACTAATGATTTATGAGTCATTTTTCACCAGCCGTTGCAGGAGCCCCTTTTTATCAGTAAGCTCAAGGTTACTTAGTCACAATTTCAAAAGATGTAAAACAGACTGCACACTAGCAATGCAAACTGAAGTACTTCTTCAGAAATGCATTGGTAGGTGGTTCTGTAGTTCTATGAATATCAGAACACACTTATAGAAATCCGAATGTCAAGCTAAATGCAAATCACATGGCCTCGATACAATCCAGAAACACCATAAGCACAGGATGTTTAATAAAGCTCAGTGAACTACAGCACATATTTTCACAATGATGTAAAGCATAATTTTCACTCTTAAGTATTCTGTTGTTTACTTAGTTGTACAAGCTGTGCAATCTTTTGGTTCTACAAATGACATCACATTAGGAGTGATTAGACAAGCGTAGCCATACTCATGGAAGGAATACGTCACACAGTGGCATTATTGTGACCAGAATGCTACTCACTAGACTATAACCATTTGTCAGTTATTGTCTCTTAAGGCGCTGTGGAAATACAGTTCATTATTGATCAGAATGTCTTATGTAGTCTTTTACTCATATGTTCTGGTTGCTGGTTTTGTGGTTTTTATAGTTGCATTTGTGTATGTATATGTCTCTGAGTGTATGTGTATGTGTGTTTTGTAATTTTAAATTATTGCTTGTTTTGTTTTCCCTAGTGTTTTATAAAGAGAAAGGAGAAAAGGGGCATGGAATTATGTGGGAGTTGGGGGAAGATCTAACAGGAGTTGAGAGATAGGAAACTATAATCAGAATATAATGCATGAAAAATTATTTTCAATCAAAATAATGTCTTATGGTGCTTCATGATTACTATCACATACTTATGATGCTACTATTGGTGTTAATTTTCAACTACAAACTTTGATCCTTGATTCATTAACATGCATTTGGTGTGTGTGTTTATGTAAAGGAAGAGAAAGGGAAAAAAAGGAAAGAGATAACTATTCATAGGGAGAAAGGAGGAACAGGTAGAAAAGAAAGAGAGAAACAAGAAATAAGCAAACACTTTAATTATTTCTGATCAGTAATATCTGAAAATCATAGCAAATTGCAGTTTATTGACATATTTTGGCTCTTCTTATGAAAAAAGCCCCAATTACTGGTATTTGAAGATAAGATAAATAAACAACATAAATTTCTAACTAGGCAGTGAATATGGCAATCTCATGTAGATGCACTATTTTGTTTTGAGCTAAAGGATTTCCTTAATATGTAATTTTTAAAAAAATATTTAATGCTCATGTCTAGAGCATAATGAAGATAAACAAAAGAAAGAAAATGTGACATATTTTCTGCCAAACAATATTTTTTTTCAGTCATAGACTTGTGTATAGGTCCCTTCCTCTTCAGTGTGGAGAGATTTTCTATAATGGCTTAAAGATTTTTGAGATTTATTAGGAAGATTTTAAGCTTCCTATGCCCTTCCTACTTAGTTGGAGGGTGTGAGTGTGTGCCTGTTAGTTGTTGGCAGACATATGAATCACTTGCCTACTTTAATACTGCAGTAGATTAGGAAAATATCTGACAAACATTACCTTGAGATAGAACAAAATACCTGAAAAGAAATTTAAAAGAATAAATAGGCCAACATTTGGAATGATTTGAACATAGACCACAACATCTTGCACAGGTGCATGTTATATGATTTGTTAGCAACATAAAATTCACCCTCAGTTCCTCCAAAATTATAAAATTAATTTGAGACCCCTTTTGAAAAGAAATTTTTATGTTTATATTGATATTTCCATAAATAGGATCATATACAACTGAACAAGACACAGTTCTGTCTTCTTTCATTTATTTGCTGTTATTCTATACTATATTAAGGAAATACAAATTTTCTCATGGCAACTTTCATTCAGTTGCAAAAGGGAATCTTTTGATTTTCTCTCTAAAGTACCAAATTATTAAGCAAATAATAATCATTTTTTTCAGTAATCTTGGTCTCTTTTTTGTTTTTGAATTTGTTACTGCTTATTGACTGACCCGATAGCAAAAATACCGTGAGAGGCACCTCAGTTTATCTGAAAAGAAAAAAAGCCTGTTAATCCTGTCAAGTGTTCTGTATTACCAGCATCTCCATTCTCCACAAAATGAGGCGCTTTTTTTTTTTTCCAGTTCTACCTAGTGGAGAAGATAATTTAAAGACCCTTAAAGGGTTTCTGTCTCTCTAGATCTCATTAAATCCTGAAAGCAGAATTCCATATTTACCAAGAGGTCTAGCAATGAAGACATTATCTGTGAAGGCTAAACACTTCTTATGGATTTTTCCATAGCCATGCTTGTAGAACATCTCAATTACTGGCTTTAGGTTGGGGTATTCCCATGCAATGAAAGATTTCACAATCCTCGGAACGTTAATTGAAGCCTTATTGGGCTTAACAAAGATGCTGTTGAAGATCTGGCACAGGCGAAACAACTGCAACACCTTGCAGACCTTGGGGGTTAAACCATTGCTATCTTGAGTTCTGATGGCAAATGCCAACTTTGTTCTGCAGGTACATAGCAGTTTCAGCTTTTCGTACCCTCCTAGCCATTTGCTTCTTAGTCCTGTATTCCTTGCAATTTCTGTCTTTATTTTTTTTCTTTCTGTCTTTATTTTTTTTTTCATAGATACGTTTCCTCCTTGCCTCTCAAAGGAGTTTTGGGGGTTAATTACTTCCAGCAGGAGCTTCACTTTCAACTCTGAGGATTTCTCTCACTTTTTCTGAATGTTTTCTTTTGCAGCAGGAACCATCTTTTACTTCTCCAGCACAGCCTCATGGTTCCAGCCAGAAAAAGAGCAATCATCTGGGTCTAAGCATAACTTGTGTAATTTGCTTATGTAGTTCTCTTAGGTGTAGGAGGAAGGTTGGTTGTTTGGCCCCGACCACTTAGCCCCGAAATAATCACAGAAAAACTGCATTAATTAAATCGCTGCTTGGTCTATTAGCTCTAGCTTCTTATTGGCTAACAATCACATGTTGATTTAACCCATTTCTATTAATCTGTGTATCACCACGTGGCTGTGGCTTACCAGCTAAAGTTCTGGTGTTTGTCTCTGGAGGGGCTACTTGGCTTCTCTCTGACTCTGCCCTTCTTTCTCCCAGCATTCAGTTTAGGTTTTCCATCCTACCTTTATTATACCCTATCAGGCCAAGCCACTTTTCTTTATTCAGTAATAGTAATCACAGCATACACAGGGGAATACCACATCAATTAGGTCATAAAATGCACAACTCTTTCTTTAGTACAAAAGAACTCTTGTCTTTCACAGTGGTCTTTGCAGTACATTATCAGAAGCATTTATTTTATAACAGCCATGGTTGTAATTGAATTTCAGTTACTGCTTTTCTTTTTCTGATAAAACGTATATCCTGTCCACAAGGAAACCAGTAACTGACTTATAATTGTAGATGACCTTCTTTCTTTTATTGAATAAATATTTTGCTAAACTTCACAATAATTTAGGTAAACTTTTTCTATTTTTAAATCAAATCTTCTAGGTTCTACTTTTGCAAAATAGAAAATAGCTGCAATTAGTAATTGCATGCATACTGTGTTATTACTGTTAAGGCTGAACGGTTTCACATGAGTAATTTCCTTTTCGGAAAACAATAACAAATGCTATTAACTTTGACGAGTATCGTAGGTCGGTTTCAAACTAAAATGCTGTCTGTTGTTCAATGGTATTCAGTCATAAAATATCTTGATGAGTAGCTTCTCTACTACTGTGTTTCAGGAAAATTGCCTAGATTATACATTCAAATTCTGATGTTTTCAACAAATTTGCATTTGTATCAAACAAAACTGTACCATCAGTATTCGCATATATTTCATTGAACATACAGGACATAATCAATGGTCTTAAATCCCTGCCATTAACTCAGAGGTCATACTGTCCCATTCAAATGAAAAATACCAGCATGACAAACAATTTGTATTTAATATACCTTCTTTTTAATCTTGAAACTGGGCAAGAAATTTACTTTACCTAATACTGCAAGCATATCTATACAGAAAAGAGTACTATGAATTCTCTTTAGTGATTGTGTCTTCTTTCCAGGTTTTTAGACTTCATTCTGGTATCATATATAAAATAACATATTAAGTATTAAAATGTGATCACACAAATACCTAGGGATGCTGTATGTATAGTTAGCTAAAATGATCAAGTCAGTATCTTCAAATTATGTTCCATGATATACTGGCTCTTCAGGATACTGGTGTATGCCATTACCAATCAAAACAGTCTTATTATTGAAGGAATTGCCTAAATCTAATATACATCATGCTCTTCAAATCAAGCTTTACTCTTTTAAATTTCTTCAATATTTTATAACAATTTATTATTTCCCCAAGAACATCTTCTGAAATAAAATAAACTATAGAATAATCTTGATTATTCTATAATCAAGACTATAAAACTAAACTAGGGATAGCCTAGTTTTAGCATATTGAAACATGGGGATTCAAGTAAGATTACTATCCATGTAAAATGCAAAGCATTTTGGAATTTGTCTAAAATCTGACTGTAGAGGTGGACACAAGGGAAACTTTAGGGTTCACTGACTAGTTATTCTACCTAAATGTGTGAGCCTTGGATTTCAAAATACAAGGCAGTCAGTTGTGGAGGAACGATACTGATGTTTGCCTCTGACTTTTACACACACACACACACACACACACACACACACATGCATGCATTTTCTCTCTCTCTCTCAAACACACATACACACAAACATGCACATATACAAACACACATACACATGCATGTGTGCACACACACAAACACACTTATCTATACACACACACTCCACATACAAAAAAATATGCTTGAAGAAAAACTAATGTAATTAATGCTATAATAAAAGTAGCCAATTGTATTATTATTCATTATTATTCTATTGGTTTCTACCCCTTATTAAACTAAGATGTCTTGTTTAGTGCTCACTCCCCCATTATATTACAGTTGTGTATGTGTGGTGAAGAGCGTATAACGATGTGTGTGTCATGGTGTGTGTATACATGTCAGAATACAGTTTTCAGGGGCTGGGTCTCTCCTTACAGCATGTAGGTCCTAAGGATGAAACTCAGGTTATTGTGGCAATACACAGAATAATAAAAAAGGGTTAAATTAATATGTAAGAAGCTAGAGCTAATGGTCCAAGCAGTGATTTAAATAATACAGTTTCTGTGTGATTATTTGGGGTCTAAGCCACCTGGGCATCCGGATGGGGTTTGTGAGCAGTGTGTTGTGGCTTGCTTAATGGCAATGTGGACTGGCTGTGTGCCTGAAAGTGGGGTGGTGTGCATGGCTCTCAGAGGCACAAGCAACTCCACCATGCTGGATTGGGCAGGCCAAGCAGGAAGTACCATATTTGACCTAGTAATGCCACAGCTTAAGTTTTAAGAAGCGCTTAACATTTTAAGAAGCACTCCTGGACAGTAAATAATTACATATACACAGGACAGATTCAGGCACAAAAGACCTCTAAATGAGTCACAGTATTGGATAAATGTACATAAGTTGGAAAGAAAAAATAAAATTAGTATACTTTGCATTGGTATGGATCTTGGTTTATTCATACAAAGTTTTAGGTCAATTATGTTATATGTATATTCCTGCTCTTGATTAAGGTATTATGTTTGTGCATTAATTTCAAAATATAATGTATATTCAAAAATATAGGTTAATAGATAATCATCTATAATATTCAAGCTTGTAGTCATGTTATATTTTCTAAATGTATTGATATATTTCAGTTAGATAGGTATTCTTCAAATCTTTCAGAGACCTTCAAAATATAGCATTTAAAATGTTTTAAAACTTAAGATTTTTCTTGACAATGCAACACATCTGCTCCTGGCAGCATCAGTCTACTTCGAGAGAAAGATGGGCATCAAAAAGGCTCCTTATGGAGTTTGCTATCCATTTGGGCAAGAAACTGCTCCTGCCTGGACTGCTTCACAAACTGAATATGCAGGGCCCACGGGGAAAAGACAGCTAAACTTGCCTAAAGGTGAGATCGTACTTCAGGGTTCCTGCTTCAAGAAAAAGTCTGCAAGGCATTCTACAGGATACAGAAAAAAAGTGACTGACAAACTGCCAATATAGGCAGACCTGTCTTTAAAATTTCCTGCTTCAGGTTATCAAGCTTGGTGGGAAGCTCCTTTACACACACAATCATTTTTGCCTGCCTTTGGGTAGTATTTACTCTCAGATTTCCTATTTTCCTATATACTCAAGTTATAAACACCTCAAAGAAAATGTAGATGGAAATATTATCAATCTTGTTCCTCACAAAAACTAGCAAACTTTAGTTTCAGTTATAATACACCTATTATTATACACAAATGTTTTTGCTTGTCACATTATATAAAATGTTTTAATTGCTTGCTTTTTTGTCTGCTCTCCTTAGATTAGGGAGGTGTTCCTATAAAGGTCCAGATCTTGTTTTCACTGTGTATGTCACAACAGTCTGAAGGATTTTTATAAAGTAGACTTTCACAATTGTTTCTCTAGATATTACTTGAACAATAGACCTCGTATCTGTTGCCTTTTAAAGAACTGCTGGATTCCTTGACTAGAAATATGCAGAATGACAAGTGTCAAGGTCTGGATGCGAAGCTTGTATATTTATTTCCAGGCTAGCTTCCACTCTGCACCCCAAACTTTCTAATCCACAGATGTTTCTGTCAGTAGCTTAGTCTCCTCACTGCAGTTTTTGTCTCTCAACTTGAAAGAAGCTGAAAACACGGTGACTACAGTCCAGCAAATTAAGTTCTACAATGGCCTAATTAGAATGACAAATTGTTCCATTCTTTCTTTAGAATATTCCCATCACATCTACTGGAAAATGATCAAAACAAATGAGGCATTCAGAAGTCTTGCCTAATTCCCTCTTCCCTTTCGAAGGAGGGACCAGAATTGAAAACAAACAGGAACCCTAAAAATTTGAAAGCTATAAAATAAACATCATAAAAGATGGGCCTTGAATTGAAATACATTAGCAATTAATAGTGTTTTAAAATGATATACATGTATAATGTAGTCCCCTATATGGTCAAAGTCATAGAAATTTTAAGATTTTTGCCACTTTTCTTAATTTGCTCCAGAGTCTCTTTATCTTTGAAGGACACTTAATCTTCCTTTCAAAATTCTTTAAATCTAATACCTAGAATTTTTGTGGAAATGATATTGAATTGTATTTAATGAGATATATAGAGGCCATCATATACAATGAAAGTGTGTATCAACTTTACTAAGGAAGCAAGCATGTCACACCTATAGCTAATTGACTGAATTTCTGGGCTGACTTTATAAGCTGAAGGCTACTAAATTGTGCTCATATAAATCAAAGGTCAGATCTGACAAATCAGATAAACTGTTCTTCTTTTACTTTTTGTGTTGTAAATTTAGCTTGACATAATAGACAGAGGGTCATTCTGACCGAGTTTGGGTCTGGAATGTTGTGACATTCTAGAAACTATTGGTATCAAATAAACTGTGTTGAGCTAGAGTCAGGTTTCCTCTGAGTAAAAGTGGAAGATAAATAATCAAATGGCTCCCAGACAGCACTAAGATCATCAACTGGTATAGCATTGCTCAAAATAAGCTGGCACAAAGTTATATTCACTTGAGATTAGTATTCTTGGTTAAGAATATAGATGATGAGTATCAGCCTTCCTTTGGAAAACAGAAACAGAATCACTAAACAAAACTAAACAAAGAAAAGAAGAGCAATAAGGAAAAAATAATAGTATTTTTGAAAATGGAAATTGTTTAAAAACATAGATAAACAAAAGCAAATTAACAATGTTTTCTATATTTAGTGAATACACATATTTAGAAGTGGGTGTTGAAAACACTACTAGGAAATTTATTTAAAAAGGAGTTATAAGCATTCTTTTCTGTTTAAATAATTTATTTAACTTTATTTAATGGGAATTGGTGTAAAGGTGTCAGATGCCCTGGACCTGGAGTTACAGACAGTTGTGAGCTACCATATAGGTGCTGGGAACTGAACCTGGATTCTTAGGAAGGATAGCCAGTGCTCTTAACCCTGGAGCCATCTCTCTAGGCCTGTCATGGTGTTGTATACTTTTAATCCCAATATTCCAGAAGCAGAGACTAGCCAATCTCTGTGAATTCAAGGCCAGACTAGTCTACAGAGTTATAACCTTTCCTTAGGCAAGATTCACCAGATATTTTGCACACTCTTTCCGACTATATCAACCACCCAACCATTCACTCTCTAGTAAAGAGTGGAATTTTAATTTTCAACAGAAAACTTCAAAAGGTCTCTAGATGGCCCACATATCATGGAATTAATCAGAAGAAAACTTTTATTTGTTGAATCCCAGTGCATAACCATGTTCATCCTAGAGACCCACCTACCTTCTATAGCACTGGGATAAATAGAAAGCATATTTTCATTTCCATCAAAAAAAGTTACAAAATTGTTGGTTGGTGGTGGCACATGCCTTTAATCCCAGCACTCGGGAGGCAAAGGCAGGCAGATGTCTGTGAGTTAGAGGCCAGCCTGGTCTAAAAGAGCTAGTTCCAGGACAGGCTCCAAACCTCCAGAAAGGAGGAGCAGAAGGAGGGAGAATATGAGCAAAGAAGTCAGGACCACAAGGGGTGCACCCACCCACAGAGACAGTGGGGCTGATCTATTGTGAGCTCACCAAGGCCAGCTGGACTGAGACTGAAAAAGCATGGGATAAAACCGGACTCTCTGAATATGGCGGACAATGAGGGCTGCTGAGAAGCCAAGGACAATGCCACTGGGTTTTGATCCTACTTCATGTTCTGGCTTTGTGGGAGCCTAACCAGTTTGGATGTACACCTTCCTAGACCAGGATGGAGCGGGGAGGACTTTGGACTTTCCACAGGGCAGGGAACCCTGACTGCCCTTCAGACTGGAGAGGGAGGGGGAGAGGAGTGGGGGGAGGGGGAGAGGAGAGGGAGGAGGGGGGGGAAAAGGGAGATGGGGAGGGAAATGGGAGGCGGGGAGGAGGCGGGAATTTTTTTTCCAATAAAAAATTATATTTAAAAAAAAGTTACAAAATTATTTTGAAATCATTACCACCACCACCACAACTCCCCACACAAATGACAAGCTACAGTAAACCAAGTAAGATATACGGACGAAACCAACACAGAAAGGGCCCAGAGTAAAAACTGTGTGCTTTTTACCATGTACTTTTACAGATAGATTAAAGGTAGCATTACTGCCTTCTTGCAAGAGTAAAACACACTATTTAAAGGAGGGCATAAATAGATCTTTTCCAATTTCAAATTAAACAGAAAAAAATTAAATGTTTGAAACCCAGGAGAATAAAACTGGATAAATACAAAGTATCACCCAACAAATATAATACTGAGAATTCTAGAAGAAAACAGAGAATATGAGAAAAAGAACTATTATTTAAGTAAAATAAATTTCATAGAAATGGTTGGGTAAATAAAGGGCACACAGTTCTTTGTGCATTAGACAAATACTGTAGATGCCTATACTATTTTTGAGTTTTGTAGAGATAAAAATGAGGGAAATTCTAAAAAAAATTATAGATAAAAATGGGTTGCACGAACATACTTTTGATATTTCATTATCAGTAAGTCATGGATTAATGTTCTGCATGAATGTTGAGGATGAGCCGGTTGCTCGGGAAGTGTGCAGCTGTGTAAAGTCAGTGCCTACTTCCAGATGCTGTGAGAAGCATGATGCTCTAGACAGCTAACACATCCTTTTCCATGGTGAAAGTAATAATTGGTAATTTGTAAAGAAACTTAAGAAATCATGAAAGAAACTTTAGCATACAATGGTTCGTATACTAAAGAAACTTTAGTATACAATGATTTGTTTAGTATACAGTTGGCTAACAATGCTGACAATATTTGTTCCAACAGAAAGAGAAGGGAGGAAAACAGGGAGCCACATTTTTATAAACATGGTTTTCTATGTCAAAAATCCATTTTATTCACAAAAATGGATCAATAAAATCTTTTCACATGTTGAACCTTAGCCATCGAGTTCTACATATCACAGCAATGTTTATAATACCAAAATCATAAAAACTCAAAATATATAAAATAAAGGAAAATTAAATGAAATATTCAAAAGTATATCACAGGAAATTTTGTTCAAATTAAACATTTGAATTCACACATATTAATGTTGAATGAAAATAGGAGATGAAAGATCTGTATTTAACATGATTCAACTTAGACGATTGAATAGAAACCACTATAAAAATGATTCATTTTAGTAGAATTTTTTCATATTGTTCCTTTCAATTTTCTACATCCTATTAAATACTACATAATATAAGGTTTATTTTACATATAGAGATTTTAGATCTTAGAGATCTATGAATCTATTGTTGCATATTTTCTCTTGAAATTATATGCTGTTCACTATGTTTTCAAATTTGATCAAAGCCAGCAAATATAATTTAAACTCATGAACCTAATGTAGATGGTAATATGATTATTGCTTTTCCTATTTCACTTAAATGAAAAAAGTTTCCTAGGTTAATAAAACATTTATAGCTTTTCTCGGGAATAGAAATCGGGGTGAAGGGTCACACCCTGCTGGCAGGCGACTCTCTTCCATATTATTGTCATCATTCTAGATCGTTATGCAGTCAAAATGAAGGGAACTGGTTTGGGTTCTCTCTCTCTCTCTCTCTCTCTCTCTCTCTCTCTCTCTCTCTCTCTCTCTGTCGCATCCACTTTTCTTCCTTCCTTCTTACAACGTCAGAACTATCGCAGCATTTATTTTCAAAATTGAAAGAGGTAAAGTATAATTTTCTGAGAAGAATAAGACTCTTCTAGTTACAAATCTGTTCTGACTCAACAGAAGAATGTATTTATTTATGTATTTTTCAGCCAAAGGTACAATACGAATGTACAGTTGATCTCAGGAACCAATGCTTAGCTGGAGATCTTCCCCCACCCCCACCTATCCTGTTTCCTCATGTTCTCCTCTTCCCTCTCCTTCTTCCCTCCTCCACCAACAGGTGAAAAGAAGCAGGAGCAAAGAGGGTCAAGATCATGATGGGATACCCACCAAAACGGCTGACCTGAGCTAATGAGAGCTCCCTGACTCTGGACTGACAGCTGGGGAACCTGCATAGGACCAAACTATGCCCTGTGGATGTGGGTGACAGATGTGTGGCTTGGGCAGTCTGTGGGGCTTCTGCCAGTGGAACCAGTTTTTATCTCTCGTGCTTGAACTGGCTTTTTGGAGCCCTTTCTTTTCGGAAGGATACCTTGGTCAGTCTAGATATAAGGGGAGGGTCTTTGTCCTGCCACAAAAGTGATGTGTCAGAATTTGTTGATTCTCCATGGGAAACCTTACCCTCTCTGAGGAGTGGATGGGGGGGGGGTTGGATGGAGGGAAGATGGAGGGAGCAGGAGCAGGGGAGGGAGGGGCAATTGGGGTAATATGTAAAATGAGAAAAGATTCATTTTAAGGAAATTAACTAATTAATTAAAAGTGCACAATTGAAGCAAACAATTTATGACTATAGGGTATTAGAGAACCATGAAGAAGAGTTAAAGGCAGCCACTCAATAAACTTTGTTCTATTTCAATTTTGTCTATGATTTGCCTTCCTGTGTCTTAAATAAGATGGCCAAATAAGGCAATACAGTCACTGTTCTAACACTGGGAACTCGATGTGACTATGTAGACATGATGTCAAGCACTCAACATTCTCCAATTTTTAAAATTCCTCATGTACTAAGAAAAACTCACACCACCAGTCAGTATGACTAGAGGAGGCAGGATACACCCAGCTCAGCCATGAGCCCAGAGACAACCTGGGAAAGGATTTTATGTTTCCATCGTGATGCAGCCCTGACATTTACCTGCAACACAACACAAGGTTATCTATATTGAATTAGGGGAGTAACTCGTGAAGGAGGAGACATACGTGCCTTCCAAGGCAAAAGAGTCAGGGAAGGCCGCATATTCCAGATCTTAACCTTTCCAGACCAACACTTGCCTTCTGGAGTTCCAGACATACTGTGAGGAGATGAGTAAGTTTCCGCTGCATAATGTATGATCTTTCGTATGCACGAGAGGAATGCAGATTTTATGCCTATATTTGCTATTTTGTAAATGAGCAAAGATGAAATGTAGACCTTCAACACATAAACCTACAAATAAAGTTGCTGACTAAAATAAATTTGAGGGTACGCAAGTGACACACATCTACTTATTTAATTGCCTTTAGAAACCTCCAAAAGCCTGTGGGCTTTGGGATAATGATTGTTTAAATGTATATTTCTTTACACCATGTGATTTTATTGCTAAATCATTTAAGAAGTATTATCCAGTATGTCTTTTCTCCTAGAAGAAGATTTATTAAAAGTAGTTTGAATTATTTCATTTGCTTTACTTAGCTGAACCTTTTCCTATCACATTGAGTATTTTTAGTTGGAATCGTTTCTATAAAGTTTCTCTTTTCTGTGCCTTGTTTTATATGATTCAATGGATGCCATAAAAGTCCTGTGTTCATCTGTGAGAAAGACTTGTAATTACCAGAATGGGGAGTGGATCTGAAGGGGCCAATAATTTTGCCATTGGTACTGACTTATTCATTGCAAAGAAATTACTTCAGAGCTCAGCTTCATGCGTATACAATTTTTTTTTGCCAAGTTGTCACCACTTAGATATTTAAAAACACAGAAATATAGAAAAATAATCTGCTGTGTTAGTTTTTCTCAAAGTTCACCCACAGACCCTCAAAAAGGGTGAGCTAATAATTTCACATTCTCTCTGGAGGGTCATAATCAATATGTCCAAAGTTCCAACTCCTTCTTCTGCCATTGATTTTTATTCAGAATTAAATATTGTGACTTTAGAAGTATTTTTTAAGAGTAGGAAATGAAAGGCTTTGTGTTTCGTTTTGATGAGAAGGAATCAGCATTATAAATGAAACTCATAAATTATTATTTTAAAAAGGACTTTAAGCTCTTCCTAGACACTTAGTGCATTTTCTGTTACTGTAATAAAATACCACGATAAAAGGCAACTTAAGAAGAGAAAGTTAATTTTCAATTCCAGTTCCAAAAGATGGATCCATCATGGTGGGGTAAAGGCGTGACAGCAAAGGGCAACAGAAACAGAAAGATAACAGGGTCTTTAACCTACAGCATGAAGCAGGGAGAGTAAGCTAAAAGCAAAACACAATTACAAACTCCCAGTCATTTACTTCTTCCAGCAAGTCTGCACCTTCAAAATATCTCCAAACAATGCTGCCAACTAGGGAAAAAAGTCTTCAAATACCAGAAGCTGTGTTGTTCATTTCTCATTTAAAATGTCATGGCCACAATATCAAAAAAAAAAAAAAACAGTTAAAGACATAACGTCTTATCAATGTTCTTTCCCTATATGCTTCTGACCCAGCTTCTGCATGGTTAGCAGTTATTATACAAATTCTTGTGGTATGGATATCTAGAGAAAATACCGAGGTAATTATCTGAATGCCAGGATTATAACAATGATCCAGTTGTCAGGTACTAGTTAGACTAATAAGTTAGAAAATGATAACACTATTAGAGGAATACATATTCTTTTTTTATTTATTTATTAGAGATTTCTGTCTCTTCCCCACCACTGCCTCCCATTTCCCTCCTCCTCCCCCAATCAAGTCCCCCTCCCTCGTCAGCCCAAAGAGCAATCAGGGTTCCCTGCAAGGAGGACTACTGAGAACTCAAGAACAATGGCAATGGGTTTTTGATCCTACTGCACGTATTGGCTTTGTGGGAACCTAGGCAGTTTGGTTGCTCACCTTACTAGACCAGGAATACATATTCTTAAGTGTTATAGCTTAGAGATTCAGCTGGAGGTGGAGTTCACTTGGATAGAATGCTTCTCTAGGGTTAATAAAACCGTGACTTTAATCTCTGGCAACTCCTAAACTGGATGTAGTGATGTACTTTTGTAGGCCTGGCACATGGAATGTGGAGACAGAAAGATCAGGAGTTCAACTTCAGCCTGAATGTTATTTTGACTCAAAAAATAATCTAACAAACAGAACTGTTTTTGAAAAACTGTCTGTAAAAATCCCAGCACTGAGAAGATGACATTTACCCAAAGTCACAACCATATCCAAAAAGATATATTCAACTGATACATGCTGGAGAAAGAAAAAACAGTACTGAAACACACGTATATGTTTAACATTGGATAACCAATTGGTACGCTATCAACAGAGAAGGCTGTTTCTCTCACTCTCATCATTCTTTAGCTGCCAAGAGGTTTGTGTGAAGGGTTGAGGCTTTGTGTGAGGGTCTCCCCTTCCATGTCAGCATGTTTATTTTGTGGATAACCACAATCATACCAAATAGCTCTATATTAAAGATAAAGGGAGGTAGAGCTGAGATGACAAAGTAGCATCTAGATTGTAGACCAGGAAGCATTTAACTTATTTAAAAATAACAAAGATCTACAATTTATAAGCTAAATGTCCATATTCTGTTACTTCAAATATGAGTAACTGAAAGGCAAACAGTCAGTGCCTAAAAAAATGGGAACAATGAAGGACAACTCACGAATTTCTAGACCTGAAGAAACCCCAAAGAATATTATATGTGAAATCACATGTTTGTATTTCTTTCATCTCATGGGCTTTCCCATGCACTGTTTCATTTCCTTAGTAGAGCAAATCAAGGCAGCTGGGGAAAGGAAACTGTCATGCCAATGAGGCATGGTTTTATCTGCACATGTTTTGGGCTACATGCACGGCTGTCTCAAGCAGTGTGTGGGCCACCGGTCACACCCACCTGGGAGGACAACAACAAATTAGGTGACGTTTCTTTGTTCTTTGTTTCCAGCTGCTAGTTCAGTTCCTCCACGCCCTTCACCTGCAGCCAAGGCTGAACAAGAAAGGCTACTCACAGTATTTCTCTTCTCACAACAGTGAGTAAAACTGAGTAAGCACATTCACGACTCCTGTGACCAAGGATGTCACGTGAACATGCAATGGGGGAAGTGATGGGGATGAGTTTTGCTAAAATAATATAAACTATCACAGAACAATGTATAGGTACAATTTAAGAAGAAAAGTTGAGTGAGGCTTCTTGGTGTAAGTGACAAAAAAAGTCCACATTCCCTATGTTTTTCAACAAATTATATAAGAAATATAATACTTCTATTTTATTTTTTGTTCATACCTGCTTGAGCTGGACTTCTCATCTCCTAAGCTTCTAGAATTTTCAGTGTATCTCATGTTCTGAATCACTATGCTCAACTCTAGAGTATTTAATAAATAGCTCTGTTTTGAAATACTGAGAAATAAAGCTGAACCATGTTGAACAATTAGTTGTCACAAGTAATATCTTAAACTTGTACCACAATTAAATTAAAAGGAACCCAATGCATGCAGGCCAAACAATAAACGTTATGATAGTACTACAACAGAAAAAAAAAACTATTAGTATAGGACAATGGGATAAAACCCCCATAAATCTCCTTATCTTTATGCAGTTAGAGTGTATAGATAAAAGAGAAGGTAAGGCTGATTTTCTACCTGTTCAGGGAAAAAAATATTTTCAGAAAGTATTGAAAAGTAATACATGAGAGAATTTGTGCAGTATTTCCTTTGGGTATATGGGAAGAATGCAAATGCTATAGTTCAAATTTTGGCTATACCAAATTATTTGATTATCCATTCTTTTCCTAATAGTCATATAGTTTATTGACAATTTGAGCTATTATAAGTAAGACGGTTTCAAACTTTTTAATGTCTTTTGTAGATATGGGCTTTCATGTCTCTCAAGTATGGTCAAAGGATGTGCAAAGTCATGAGAAACCGGGAAACAATTGTCAGTATGAGTTTTCCATTTTCTCCTTCCAAAGGTAGGGTTGGAATTTATTTTGCTTTACATGCTTGTTCTTCTTCGGTTTTACCAGACATTAAAATTGTAGCTGTGCTAAGATGAGTGTAGCACACAAGACTTTCAGTGCAATCACTTTTTCTGTGCAGATTCCAAAGAAGCACAGAATATTATTTTCTGATTTCTTCCTTTTTCTTTGTTTTATCATTGTTAATGGTTTTAAATTGTATAGTCCTCACAATTTAAATTGTGTAGTATTGAGAGAAATATCGCTTGTGAATAATTTCTCCAATTACATTTTCTTAATGGTAACTGTTATTTAAAGGGAGATTTGGACTTCAATGAAGCTTCCTTACCAATTACTTTTCCCTAATGGCTATAAATATCTTTTGTCCAATTAATGATCCTATTTTCTTTCACTTCTCTATCTTCCAAACACAATGGTAATGCTTTGTGTTTTCTTCCAGAGTTATTTGGTGGTTATGTTTTACATGTAAAGCTATGATACAGACTTTTGAAAATAAAAATTATCATAAGTATCCAAGTATCTTTTATTTTTTGGGGGGGCTGCCTGAATTGCTTAAATTTAATCTTCAACAGTCAATGGCAGCTTTTTAAACATATATGAATCTTCAATAGTAACAGAATCTGCCCCAAACAGTCTTTCTCTGTAAAATTAACTATCTCTTTCAAAAATCAAACTCATCACAAGTGAATGAGCCTAACATAAATAGCACTGCTCACTCTGCAAAAGAAGGGAACGCATTTATCTTTTTTGTCCATTAGGGTAGCTGTAGGGTAATTGTGGAATTTACTTATCTCTTTCGGTTGCCCCATTTTAGATGTCTTTATTCTGAAGTCTTACTTGATTATTCAAACTTATTAATATTTTTGGTGGATAGCTTATTCGAGCTCTAGTCCCAAAAGTTCTACCATCCAATTAAAGTTCTAAAATGAGCTCCAATTTTTAGGCAGAGAGATATAAGAAAGACCTTGTATCAATACTCCAGGGGGTTAGGAATGCGAAAATCTCTTCTTATTTGCATTAAGTACCAACTTTTAGAATATAGTTTGCTATGAATTTTTTTCATAATTATCATGAAGACACACATATTAATGGAATGAGTAGCAGTATGATATTAATTATCAAAGGATATTTCCCATATGTACTTTTCAGATATATTGCTGGAAAGACTTCAGATGTCTGAGGCTTGTTCAAATGGAGGGTGGGTGAGTTATTAACACATGTGATCTGGAAGGAATTTAAAAAAATCAGTAGTAAGTGATAAATATATATTTATGTGTTAATGTGTTTTTCTATGTGTTCTTTTAGATATGCATTTTGCTTGTGTCATGGTTTGAATTTAGAGAAAAAGAGAATGCTAATATTTTCAGCTACCTGGTAAGAACAAGAATAATTTCTTGAACTGACAAAAATAAAAATAAAAGAAAGGAGTAACCTTGAATTGCTAGGCAAGAGCAACCTAAATGCCAAAATGATTAAACATGATATGATATTCTGAATGAAATTTGGAAAAAAAAGTTGGTATCAGATAAACACTAAGAAATGTGAGTAAAGTATGAATTATTATTATCAATGTATATATTATTTCATGCATTGCTATGAATACAACAATGTAATAAATAATGAATAAAATGAGATTTAATCACAAGGAAATGATATTATATTGGAAATTTTTTATGAATCTGAAAATTTTCTGTAATTAGCATTTGGTTTGAAAATGAGTAATGAATGCAAGGGACCTGCTTTTTGCATCTTGACCTTTAGTTTTCTGTAGCCATATGTGAGATAATTAAACAGTGTAGTTTAATCAGTTTTCATCAACATATCATACATTTGAATATTGGCACATTGAATTTTTCCTTGTGGAAAATGCAATAATCATTGCTTTATTAGAAGTAAATACATACACATTACCATTCAATTTTTAACATGGAAATGTTAAGAAAGATAACTTCATGGTATATGACTATAAGCTAAAATAAAATCTTTCAGCATGTTGCAAGGTGTAATTTACTAAACGGAATGTGGCTACCTGCAATAATTCGGTTATTTGTCTATTATTTTTTTAAGATATGTAACTCCAAAAGTGAGCAATTCACAACTGATGATCAAGAAAATAGGTCTAATTAACTGTATCAACTGCAGAATGAATTGATCTAATCAAAACACAAATGCAATAAAAATGCAAAGCATGCAACAGTACATCTCCCAGTGTCTTGTTCACTAAAGCCTTCACTGCTTGTGGTAAACTGCAAAGCAACTAAGGACTATAAATGCTCAGAACTAATATGGCTATGAGTACCAATGGAGTCCGTGTCTAAAAGAAAAAAAAAGTAATATGCTCAAAATGACTCAAAACTGCTACTCTTCTTATGTCAAGTCACTCCAATTGTTTCTCGTGGCTTCTGGATTGTGTGGGGTGTGTGCGTATGTACATGTGTGTTTGTATATGTACGTGTGTATCCATGTGTATATGGGGACCAGCCATCAATTTCAGACATTGCTTTTTTGGGCATTGTTCACCTAGTTTCTTTGCTTTTTACTCATTTTTTTTTTGGATTTATATTATTATATTATTTTATGTTTTTAAATGTTTTGCCTGCATGTGTATGTGGTTTCTTGTTATATGTAGGTTGTCTCTGGAGGTCAGACAAGGGTGTTAACTAACTCCTGGATCTGGAATTAGTGATGGTTGTGAGTTATGGTGTTGGTTTCAGAAGCCAAACCCTGGTTCTGTGCAAGAGTTTCAAGGCTTACAACCACTGAACCATTCCCCATCATTCACACCTTGATTCTTGAGACACAGTCTCAATGGTCTGACACTCACCAAGTAGTCTAGTATGACTGTTCAGTGGGATTTAGGGACTCACCCTCCCCATTTCCTCAGTTCTACCATTTCAAGAGCACACTGACACATAAGAATTTGGTTTTGAATTTGTTTTTACATGTGTCCTGGAGATTGAAATCGGGTGGCTATGTCTGTATAGTGCACAGACTCATCCATCTCCCCAGCACATACGTCTAAGTTTCTACTGATACCTTCTACCAGTTTTGCCTATTACTTCAGCTTCCATAAGTACCCATGGATCTAGACTCCTGCATGTATCCAGGTATGTCTTCTTAAACATAAAATATGGATAAAACTAATATTCATAAATCCTCAATGTGAGTCTATAGACTTCCAATCCTGAGGAAAATCACTTTCTGACTAAGATGTTGGGGTTATATCCTTGCCAAAGACAATTAGCCACAGAGTCTCTGGGGGTCATGCACAGACTCCCATAAGAAACTAAAATATATGAATATGTATATAAATAGCTACATTGTGAATTTATAAATAAATTATAGAAAGTTAGACTGATGTCTTCAAAATGACCTTATTGACACTCTTTTTCTAAAAGTAGCCACATCAGTTCTCCTTGTCTGACTTACAGAAAATGCACCAAAATAGCCTCAAGCTGAGAGCACTTTCAGTGGTCACAATTTTCTTTGGACATGTTGGCATGCATGCCTCCAGTCAACTATGGCCATCAAGACTTCAGCTTTAATTTGAGTCAGGTCTGATGGGCACACGTGTGATAGGGTGGACTATATTGGTACTATTTATCACATATATTTTTGTATTGTTTGACTTGACAATGGAAAATACTAAATCCCAAAGAATTTCCATCGTTTCTCTGGTAAGTTTCTTACTCACATTAAAATATTTAAGAATAGGCATATGTGCTCAGCTCTTCCCTCTCTTTGACACTCTACACAGGAACATTCATCTGGCCTTTATTTTTCTTCTTAGAAGCAGGCTCAATGGTGATGTCAGCGAGCACATACAGAACTGCCATCATTTTCCCCCCTAATTATGTTACCATTCTTAGCACAAAATCTGCCTGGATCTCCTGAGTTTTCCATTTCAGTGATAACTGCTATTATATGTCATGTCATGCCTTTTAATGTTATCCCTCAATAGTAACTTAACTCGTGTACTTCACTGATGGTTCATCTTTGTCTTCTGAGACAAGGCCATGAGCTTGTTATTTCAGGTCTCCCATCTCAGCAAAAAGTACAAGTGCTTGTAAGAATGTCTTTGTATATAAACGGAACTAACATTTATCAAAACTATCAATGGACAGCTATGTATCATTCAATCCTAAATCCTGATATGCTTTGCAGATTTTTATATAAAAAGCAATCTTTTGAACTGGAGAGATAGATCTGCCAGTAAATTGCTTGCTTTGTGAGTATAAAAACCCATTTGTAACCCAAATACCCAAGAACCAAATGGCATGGTGTAAGTCTGTCATTCCAACTCAAGAAACATGGTGGAAGGATTGTTCTTGGGCTTGCTAGCCAAAAAAGCTAGGGAGCTACATGTTTAGTAAGGGACCCTGTATAAACACTAGGGTGGAAACAAATGATGCAGGCCTTTAATCCCAGCACTCGGGAAGCAGAGGCAGGCGGATCTCTGTGAGTTCGAGACCAGCCTGGTCTACAAGAGCTAGTTCCAGGACAGGCTCCAAAACCATAGAGAAACCCTGTCTCGAAAAAAAAAAAATACTTGATATTGGCATCTAGCCTCCATGAGTCCTAAAACACATGTGTTCCTGTGAACAAGGACACATACAAATGGACATACACCTCAAGTAGACACACACACACACAAATGCACTACATACACAAAGAGTAATTTTTAAATGGTATCACAAAATAAAGAGTAGATACTACTTGAATCAAATCTTAGACTTACATTTAGAGTTTAAGAATAACTTGAAGAGGTGGAGAGTTAAGGAACTCAGTGATTAAGAGCACCAGCTGATTTTCCATAGGCTCTGGTTTAATTTCTTAAACTAATATGGCAGCTCACACTTGTGTGTAACTATAGTTCTAGGAGATTCAATTCTGACCTCTGTGGGAACTAGGTATGTACGTGATTTATAGACATCCATGTAGGTACAAAAGCCTTATATTTAAATAAAATGTTAAAATGAATAGTGAAGTATATATATATATATATATGTATGTATGTATGTATACATATATATGTGTGTTTAGATATCAGATACACACACACACACACACACACACATATATATATATATATATATATATATATATATATCCTGATATGTGGTATATTATGTGATGAACTAATATATGAGATGATTTAACAAACCATAAAAGTATTTGCCTTTTTATTCTTGGAAAGTCATATAGAAATGTACACTAAATTTTAATTAAATGGATTTTCATTAACAGTGGCTGTTTTAATAATAATCACAATAATTAAAAGATATATTCTTGAAAACTATATAGGACTTTACTAGTAATTCCACAAACCCATACAGGAAATCTTCGAAACTATATCTCGATCTCAAAATTATCATTATTAGATTTTGTTTTGATAACATATAACCTATCCAGAAAGACACGGGGCAGTATATTATAGGAAAATAGTTATATGTCAAATGTGGATATATATGTACTAGGTAGAATTGAGGATATAAGTAGCCTCATGCCAGTTCAAATCAGGCTTTTGGCGAAACAAGTTCAGGTCTAGTCATGTTTATATTCATTAGCATTTTAAAATGTTTCTGCTTTCTGATATATATGAACTCCAAAATTAAAAAATCATTGTTTTTACCTTTCTATTTATTTCTTAAAATAATTATGCAATAAATTTCAATAAGTTACTGCTTGGTTATGCTCATACCTTTTTACTGAGTAACTCTGAAAAACAGAATTATGGAATTTTAAAGCCAATAGACACATAGCATATTCGCCAGATTTTCCTGGGTGAATCCACAAAGGTAAGGATAAAGTAAGTGAAGGAACAGAACTAAGCTTTAAACATAAAGCCCTTCAATTTTCACTTTCAATCTTATCAGTAATGGTTTTATATATTTCTTAGCACTACATGTTTATAAATTTCATTCAATTGCATAAATGACACATATAGAAATTAAAATGACAAAAGAACATAAATACTTACAAATGTTAATATTTGAACACCTCAAGGAATAATTTTAAGTGTTTACTGAGATCCAAATTTCTTTCAAATCTGCTGCAAAAACGTAAATTATGTTGAACATGTTCCTATTATCATCCATAATATTTGTATACCTAGGCAAAGTTATTTTGTCATATTGTATGCATGCATGTTTCTAACTCTTTTTAAAACATTTTGTACATTGATACAATTTTAGGATATATTTATAATATTGCAATGTACATTTTTACCTCTGATAAAGATACTTGTACATTGTTTATATTTTGAGATCATTGTCCTCATTTTTGCACAGTTGTTTAAAGATTGTTTAATATTCTAATTTTCGTCTTAGTCTTTAAGTTATACAGGTATTAAGATTAATAGGTCAAAAGTCATCCATGTTTTTCATACTTATATTTAGACTAACGAGGTACTTTAGATACATAGAGATTGTATTTTGCATAGATAGGTAATCTTCAATCAATTCAAAGAGATGTAGAATATGGCATTTAAATAACTTGGGGTTTTGTTGAAGTGAGACACAATTGCTCCTGGCAGCACCCATCTATTCCCAAGAGAAAGTTGAATACCGAAGACACTCTACTTGGATCTTGATTTCTTCTTGGCAAAACTGGCCTTTGGGCAAGGAACTGCCAATGCATCGATCACTGACAAAATGCACGATGTCAGGACAGGACAAGCAGTATACAAGAAAAAAGACTGTCAAATCTTGCCAAGACAGGGTAAGACGGTTTTGAAAATTTTCCTGCCTTGAAAATGGTCTGTCAGTTACTCTAGGCCTTAGCCAAACCTGGGTGCTCCAACATTGCAAATGAGATTTTGGGTGATTGCTGAGGTAGCCAGTTGTCTCTGACATTTGTTGCACATTTTTGGAAGTTGCTTAATTTCACTTCCTGTAATAGTATTACTTCTCAGGTCTTTGTTGGGGTTGAAGACTTGATAATTGTTGTTACTTTCCTTGCATAACTTGAGCAAGTTTTCTATATACAAGACTTAAACTCATTAGGATAGAATAATTATTGAAACATTTATCATGTTTCTTGCTTGATATTGCTTATGCTGATTGTAATTCTAATTTTTATACCTGATGTCTGTTCTTTTTGCAAATAACATTGTATTAGACTTAGAACTTTCCTATTTAAACAAAAGGCAAGGTGCTGTAGGAATTCCTACCACCAGCAGCCTTTAGGTTACTCACCCACTTGGGCCTACCCTTTTATACTATTTAGGCCAATGTAAAGCACGCATCTGGCCTCTTTTCCAACTGCAGGATTCAGTTTCTGTTTCCAGTTTCAACAGAGGATTTTATCTGTGAGTCTACTCCTAAGTAAATAACCCTCTATTATGCTCAGTTCTGAGCTAGTGTCGGATTTCTTTAAGCATTCTTTATCAGGCATCTTGATTTCAAAATTTGGATCTAAGAATATGTTACTTAAAGAGGTTCTTCTTTTGTTTCCACAGAGGATGAGAACCTGTGGATTGCTTTCAGACCAATAATGTTTGATGGATCAGATCCCTGGAAAGGTTGCCAAGAACACACCCCAAAAATTACTTGGCCCAATGGCTGACTGAGATAAACCTAACACATAAGATACACCATAAAAGACCTGATTAACTGTGCCCCCAATCAGCAGGAAGTAATTTTGAGAACTATGTCCAAGTTCCAAAATATTGTTTATAAATGTTTCTTTAAATTTAAAGGGGGATATAATATAGATATTAATAATTTACATGAGTATGGATTTTGGATTATTGATACAAATTGAAGATTAATTATGCTATACTATGTATATGTGTATTTCTGCTCTTGATTAAGGTATTGTGTTTATGCAACTCATTGTAAAATGAAATGTAATGGGCCAGGTGGTGGTGGTGCATGACTTTAATCCCAGCACTTGGGAGTCAGAGGCAGGAGACCCTGTCATTCAATTATCCAGATAATTAGTATATGTAGAAAGCAAGTAAGGCAACATAAACAACCCAGTGGCTAAGAATAAGCACACAAGAGTTTTAACCTATCTTTCAAAACATGATGTAAAGTTCGGGTAATATAGGGGAAATGTCAAGTTCAGCACCTAAGACAAAATACAAGTTCCTTGAATTAATCAAGTTAAGCCATCTATTCAGTTCTGCTTTTTATCAACCTTAGTTGAGTAAAAGTACAGCTGAAGCATCGTCTCTTTCTGGGGATGAAGAGCTGTCTCAGCAATGAAGAGTACTTATTACTGCTCTTGCAGAGGTCCTGGCTTCAGTTTCTAGGATCTCCATGTTGGTTCACAACAGTCTGCAACTCCAGTTTTAGGCTTCTGAAGTCCTCTGTAAGTGCCAGGCCATACATTGTGCTCATACATAGAGTCAAGCACACATACATAGACACAAAATTAAGTGTATCTAAAAATTGACTTTAACTCCCTATATGTAACTAGTGTTGTACATCCAGACTTTGGTGAATAGAGTTCTGAACTCTGTCCTAAGGGGATATTGAATATGCACAAATTTATGCACCAAATTTTACACAGAACTGAATCACACATGGAGTAATTTGCAACCTAGGGAAAGAGATAAACGCAAACAACTGAAAGAAATGAATGTGGGGACATCCTCCCCTGAATCAGGTTTCTCTTTATATATTCAGAAAATACCTACATATTGTTGATTGCATGTTTAAAATCAGAAGAGTTTCCCAACTGGTACACATACATAAAAATGTTATAATGTAAGCCATATTATATATATACATATATATAACTAAAAAAGAAAATTTCTCATTTCCTAGATTAATTGACTAAATAAATGATTATGCTTGTCAATGCCAAATAAAGTAACATTCTTTTTGATAACAATGTTTTGATTTATTTTATTGTGTTTGAATTGATGAACTTTCAGGTGGTATGAGCCTTATATTGTTATTGTTGACCTTGAATTGGCCACCAAAAATAGATGTAATTTACCAAAAAAAAAAAAATGCAAAAGGGCTAATCGGAGATAACCTCTTTATTGTGTGAGAAATAGTTCCATTCTTTTATTTCTTTATTTTAGGAATGTGTGTATGACTGAGTGTATTTATATGCACTATGTGCAAGCAGAAACCCTGGAAAGTCAGAATAGGATGTTGTATCTCCTGGATCTGGAATTATGAATGCTTATGAGCCACCATGTTGCAAGTGGACCCAAATAATGGCTCCTAACCACAGGCCAATTTCTCTAGCCCTGAGTAGCCACATTCTTTATTATTATTATTATTATTATTATTATTATTATTATTATTATTTTCAATACAGGGTTTCTCCGTAGCTTTTGGTTCCTGTCCTGGAACTAGCTCTTGTAGACCAGACTGGCCTCGAACTCACAGAGATCTGCCTGCCTCTGCCTCCCAAGTGCTGGGAATAAAGGTGTGTGCCACCACCGCCAGGCTAGTCACATTCTTTTAAGGAAGATAAATGAGCATTTTTGAGCCATATGCCATGGAGATTTTGGGGAGCAGTAAGTAAAGAGCTTGACAACTTGGAATACTAAATAAAGAACTCTACTGCCTATTTTCAACTTTACTTCCCAAGCAAAAAATCTTTGAGAAATTAAAACCAACTTTTAAATTTCCAACCTTTTTAAAATTAATGTACTTTAAACACATCTCAAGAATAAATTAGTACATTCATGGACCATGATAATTCCTCTAGAGCTCAATGAAAATGCTTAAACAAGATTGACCTAGGAACTCGTTAGGAATTACTGTTAAAGACAAGCAACAATTCCCTCACCTTTGCAAACTCAGTCATCTTTTAAAAACCTAAGTGGAAATTGCTCGCTTCATAATTAGGTTTTCTTTACATATGAATTCCCTGCTATGACATCCTGTTAGCTTTGCTGTTAGCAATAAAGATCATGATCGTACAACTGATTTTTTTTTTATCAAGGTCTTATATAAGTTAGTTCATATCAGTGCTTGTCTTTCTTTTTCTTTCTTTCTCTATTCTCATTCTTTCTCTTTTTTCTTTTGTTCTTACTTTCTGATTTCTGGTAATGTATATGTATTCACAAGTAAGTGCATATGATGTTGGAGGAGGTATGAATGCCACAGCAGGGGAGGTATGCGGCGGTCAGAAGACACAATCTATGTGATGTTGGAAGGAAGATTCACATAGATTCAGAGTATCAAATTTAGGTTACCAGACCTAAATCGCCTTTGACAAGTGCCTTTACTTGCTGAGCCATCTGGCTGCCCCCGATATCATTTTTAAATTATTATTTCTTAATTTTTTTATTTAAGAATTTGTTTGCTATGCAACCAAACAAATGCATGCCACGAAATGCTTGTGGAGATCCAAGCACAATTTACAAGAGTTGCTTCTCTTCTACCATTGTATGAAGAATACCTGGTATCAAATTCAGGTAGTCAGGCTTGGTAGCAAGTGATCTAACTGGCTGAGATATCTGGGCAACCTCTCTTTTTCATCCATTCTGGTTTTTGTTCTATTCTATGAAACATCACCATGAAAAGCATGCAGAGCTTGCTGCAGTAGATGGGAGGCAAGTAAAGCAGCTCCATTCTGCTTCTGTGATCGTTTGAAACTCTATCAACATTATGGAGATCATGGAAAATGGTCATATTCAGAGGGGGATAAACTTTTCTTGATTGTGTAACAGTTCTTTTGAAAATTCTACATTTATTCCTTCAGAGGAAACTGCTCTCAATGACCGAAGAAGCTCCACTACTCCCCAGTACTGCCACCTTGAGGATCCAATTTTTCATACATAGACCCTGGGAGGTCAGATGTAATATACTCAAGATAAGGTTGCACGCCTGCCACCATAACCTCCTGAAAGCGAGACAGCTTAAATCGTTGAGGAAGCAGGGTAGCTGTGCTCACTGCAAATGAGGAGAACATTTTTTAGCTCACAGAATTTTTGAATAATAAAAGATCTCAAAATACACTAAGTGCCTAGATATTATGAACTCCATGGAATAGGGGAGGAAATAAGTCTCATAGAGATTAAATTCTAGTCTCAATGTCATAAAGCTGGTGTATTATAGGACCTCCTTTCAAATTCAACTATTAGGAGTTCACTCAGCATATGAGCCTCTATTTCATTACTGGGAAAGGAAAATGGTATGGAAATCCATATGGGTGTCAAGAAACAGGATCTATTTTGAAACTCCATGGCTTTATGATCAACATCTATTCCCTTCTCTGAGTCAGGCTGGCATTGCAAAACTTCCATATGTCTGACACGAATCAGCTTATTATTGAAGGAGTTCACATAATCTGCTTGATCTACTATAGTTTCAGTATTTAACAGGATTATTCATAACTGCGTTTTTTTTCTGAAAGATTTCTTAGGAGACTCATCTGTCCATCTTCATCCTTTTCCTTGATATGGTTTACCTCTATTTCCTAAGAGTTTACATTATGGGTTAGTTTTTATGATGTTAGATGGTAATAAAGATCTATGAAATCATCCCCAACTGTCCAAAATAATAACAGCATCTCGGTTTCTAGCTCCAGTGATGTCAGTGCAGAGGTAACTGACTTTTGTTGCATGTATGTCTTGCATGTATTTGTTTGCAACCGGCCCTTGACTGCATCTAGATTTACTTGCAATGGGATTTTTGTGGCTCTCTTGAGTCCCTAACAGCTAGTGCTTATGATGAAAAAGAGCACCAGAAGGGAAAAACACAAATCTAAGAATAATCTCTTATAAATTCCTAAAACCATAGACTTACTGGAATGTCAGGGGAGAAAAGTCTATACACATAGCAAGACAATTCAAATCATAAAAGTATCCAAAACCTGTTTTCCAGATAGTTTATCTGAAATATATATGTGTGTATATATATATATGTATATGTATATTCCCTTCTTTTCCTGTGACACTTTTCTGAAGTCTATTGAAGTCTGTGTATGTGCATAGAGGGACCATCTCATTCCCTGGAGGCATTCTATCAGAAATTCTGGCCAATATCCACTTTATTAAAATGTGCTCTTGGTGTTCACTCAGTAACCCCAAGTTTTATTTCTATTTAGAACATTGCCTTCTTTTACCTGTCACTTTTGGTAGGGATGAAAATTATATAAAACAAATAAAAATGATTACTTCAGAGCCTTTGATTTAGTAAACGATGATAGCATTGTTCTCAAGAAGTTTTAACCATCCCTCCTCCCTATTAATGAGTCAAATAAGCTAGAATTCTTGGTGGCAGCAAAGCTATAAGTAGTGGAAATTTTATTAGCTTTAGGGATATTTCTCAACTATAGGCAGTTGAAAATGTTTACACCGTCTCACTTTGTTCCTGTCTCTAGGGATAGGCTAGACGTTTAGACGTTTACTCTCATATAATTTTTTATGTTATTCTCTTTTACAAATCATACCTCAAATTCACATCATCTTTTAATCAATTGATAGTCAGTTCTTTATGGATCAATAAAAATACTGCCCCTTTTCTCTGTTTTCATGTAAAATCAAAGGTGTCTTCTATAGATTTCAATCAACATTTGAATAAAGGAACATTTAAGATCCTCTGTGAATGTTCCCATCATTACCTGTCCTACTATCATCAGAGTCAACCCACACACACCCTGAGCCTTCCCTTGTTTAATGGAGAAATAACTGGCTGCCCCCAAAGCAATGCTGGGTATGCAACTCTTGTTTCCGAGATTCTCCCTTCTATTTTCCTCAATTTTCTGCTGCGTTTCTTCTAAGGCTTAGCTTTCCTGGAGGCTTTAATTGGTCCATTTTTAATCCCTTTTGGCATCATATAATTATTCATTTCCCTTGTAGGAAAAAAAGCAAGAGAGCAGTGTTGTTAAATATAAAATATTTTATTGTAGGGCCTCTGTGAGCACTTCAGACTGACCTTTTCTATTGCATGTATCGAGTCAGCACTGCATAATATGGGCCCGTGTTGTATTCTATATTTTAAACAACTCTCCACATACTGCACCACACAGGCTCTTGCTTAACTTATGTGCCTCCCTAAACTTCCTGCTCTCTTTATTACAATGACCTTGAGGCTATATTCACTTCTGGCCAATTAAGCTGTAAATCAGAATTTATCACTAATAGCCATGCAATTATAGGCTGCAATGGAATTGCTCAGCAAAGAGAGATATCTGTATACATTTAGGTTTTGTTTATCTGCCAAAGATCAGACAAAATTAGAGCAAATGCAGTTTGCTCTTTTCCCCCACCCACTCAAAATACTGCTTATCTGGCATATTTAAATTTCATTCTCATTAAAATATGAGTGCAATTCTATATTATTTTTGTACCCTCACTATGATTGATTCAAAGACTACATTTTATTAGACATGAGATATAAGCTTATAGGTAGGTAGAATAATAAAACATATTGAGTCTTACAGAACAAAACTTTTCTAGACAATGTTGTTTAAAATTGTGCTTTAATTATCTATATTGAAACCATCAAAAGTGAAGGTTTGTTTGCTGGTTTACTTTTTTTACCCATTTTTAGGATGGACCAGGCAAGCTGCATTAAATTTGGGCATGAAACACCTTCATCTTCATCTCCAAATTGTGAGGGTTCTAGTCAACACAGTCCTCAAAATATTTGCCCTCTTCAATGAGGCCAGCAATCTAGGTCAGTGATGGAAATGTTGACAATGCCTTCATTTTTCTCTTCTTGAGGAAATAGAAAAGTAATATAATTGTGATTATCAGAATGCTGTAGCAGAAGTTGAAATACAAAATACACTGTAAATGAAATTTCTTCTGACTTCTATTAAAAGCAAGAGCTTCTATAAACTGGTTTCTGTGCATCATTGCTTGATATTTGTGAAGCTTTTATGTGCGCTTCAACCTCTTCATGAAATGATTCAGAAGTGTATATTGTGAACAGATATTTACTTTATGGGTCATTCTATAAAGCAGAGAATATTTGCATGTGGTTAATCTTTTGGATTATTATAAATGCATTAAAATTCTACTGATAACTGGAATTGACAATCACTAGTGTAGAATTAAATACTTATGTAAGAGATCATTCAAGTATGACATATTTTAAAATTATCATATTGTAGATATTTAAATGTTTCTGTTAATTAAGATGCTTTTAATAAATTGGATATACTAAAAAATATCAAGAAAAGTAGTATATTACAAGGAAATATGCTTCTTAAAAGAATATTAATTTGATGCCTTTACAATTCACATTATATAAGTAACATATTATAAAATAATAAATTTCCATAATTAAAACAGATAATTAGAAAGGTATCTGAGTATTCTTCAGAAAATTACTTTAAAAATAGATTAAAATTAGGACCTAGGTTTTTGATACACACTAATAGCCACTTGGATCATTCAAAAAATGAAAATATTTTCATATTTTAGTTTCCTTGATTTTTTTACATAATGAGATATACTTAAATTCATGATTATTGCCCACTAAAAGAATGGTATATGTATATATTTTGCTTAAGTCAGTTTCAATTAATAGTTTAGATTGTTCTTACACAAAAATATTGCCCCCATTTGAGATTTATAATTAATCTTGAATATGAACTGCAAGAAAATTCAGTTATTCCAACATAGTCATACACATTTTTTTTTTTAGAGATTCTAAAGAAAACAACAGGAAATCTAAGCACAGAGCCTTGGGCTGATGACATGGCTCAGCAATTAAGACTTCCCTGCTCATACACAATTAGATAAAACTAAAGCACTCATATTAAGTCTGGATAAGGTAACGTTTTTATATTAATTGAAATATAATGTAAATTGTGTTATGGTTTGTACAAATTTTCAAAAAGGATGCCTTTAGAAGACCCAATGAGCAAAATAATGGAAAAAGATGAGGTGAAGTAGGAATCCAGGAGCCAGTTTAAGTGAACTTAAATGAAAGCAAAACTTTGGAGCACAAAATACAGTTTAGGAACATTTCCCATGACATAAGCATATAGACATGTTTCTATATATATATAGAAATGTTCTATGTGACAAGAAAGGGACATATGCGACATGAACCATGGGAGAAATGAATGGCAAGTCTCACATTTATCTTGTTACTAGATTACCAAGAATAAGAATTATAAATTTTATCTGCAGATCTGTGGAACACTACAAAGAATTTGATCATATTATTGTAACTATTTTTAAGGAAAACATCAAAGCTGAATATACCAAAGTCTCTAGAATACCAAACCCTCCCAAAAGTAAATAGGATCATGAAAAACACACAGACTACAGAAGCACCGCAATGAAAAAATAAGTTTTAGAGTTTGATTCAGAATATACAATACAGGAGCCATATTTAAGGAGTGACAGAGGTAAGCATATTGAAAAAGAAGAGTTGCAAGGCAATCATCCTGAGAAAACAACTGGTAGAAGCAAAAGATTGTATACAGAGGGAGAAGTTATTTTATTCTGGGATCTGCATAGAAAATTGCATGCCTGGCTAAAATATGCTCCAGTTTCTCCCAACCCACACCACTGCAACACCTACAATAGCAAGGAACAACACATCCACTAATATGGGATCATTGTGTTTGTTCATTCGTCTGTTAGCTTAGCTTGCATTTAGTAAGAAGATATGAATTGCCAGATATTACCTTATGGGAAAGAAATGAACAAAGCTAAGACAGGTTCCTTTCTCAAAACTTTATGGCTTCTTGATACAAGAGAAAACTAATAAGCAAACAAGCTAGCTCCAAATCAAAGAGCTGGAGATCCAGGAGGGTGAAGGAAGATGGAACTAATTGTATTTTCAAAGAATAAGATGATAATATAGCAACCAGTATAGGACTTTTTTTTAATTCAATACAGAGTTTTACTGAACACATTATAATGGTAAGAATATTGAACAAACAAACACACAAACAAACAAATGCACAGTTCATTCAATAACAGCAAATAGAGTTGATTTCTTAGACTTTCAAAACCTGACATCTATAACATGGGAAGCAGGAAGCTTTCAGAGATGTTGTTATAGGTGGAAAGAGTAGGGTTCTGAGGAGAGCAAACAGATCCAAAGGGGCTCATCTCTTTCCCATGAATATATCTTATTCAGAACTCTGTCATGGAATCCAAACATTTTCAGGAGATGAAAAGTTAAGATAAACTCAAATATACCCTGAAGTAGGATCATGCTTCATAGAGTCTACACACAACAATGCCTATAGCAATAGGGCTAGAAAAATTAATTTTATTTTCTTTAACATAAAAAAATAATAACTAATAAATCTGACATATTTGTATTCATCTATATCTCTCAAAATTATCACACAAAATATTTTACTTATTTTGGAAATGTTTCTATTTCTTTTTGATACTGTTATATCTCTATTTCTACTAATTGCTCAGAAAGATTAAAATAAAACATATACAATACATATATGCTTCATAAGGGGTAAGACTTGTTTTATATTTGATTAGTGTTTTACCCTTCAATACACAGTTTTTCAAATGTATTACTGATATATAGAGCATACCCAGACACATTATCTTTTTAAAAATCTTAAACAGATACCTAAGCTACTTAACTTTCCTTAAGTATTTTTATAAGTCTCCAAATGAAAGGGAACATTTCAAGACATTGGAGTATCACACTGAAAAAGCTAAACACAGTGAACCCTCAATAAATACTAGCTAAATGAGCAAACACGGTCAGCTGGAAGTGAAAATTCCATGGCAGGCACAGGAATTTGTAATTTATCCCACAAGGAAAACCCAAAAAACTTTTCGCACAGAGAAAAGAATGCAAAGAGCAGTTATTTAGAAATATTTCTCTGATGTAGGATCCAGGAATAATGAGAGGGAAAGGCTGGGATGAACATTTATCAAGAAGCTGTTATGGGAATCCTGTACATGAGTCTGGGCCTCAATAATGGCAGGCAAAAGAAGAATAAGGAATAAATGCTTTTAAAATAAAAGTTGGGGAATTGTTAAATTGCAAGCTACAAACTGTGCAGTGTAAAGGGATAAATATCTAAGATTACTGCAAGGACTACTTTTGAGGGAAGGGATATGGGGCAATGTTATAGAGGGCCTCACCCAGCACTTACGCGTCTTTCTGAGGCAGTTGTGTTACCAATTGGCAGCAATTCTTCTCTCTGTAGATAAAGGATGCATTCCCATTAGTACTTTGAATTTGATTAATCTTACTCTAAACAACCTTCACTTAGGGTCTGTTAAACATTATTTTGGAGGACTGGAAAAATGAGTTTTATATTAATTTATGCTACAAGCCTCCAAAGCACTATATAATGTTCATGAAATAGCTTCCTTCAAGTAAACAATTAGCACTGGCACTTGTAAACATTTAATAATTAAATTAGAAGAGAAATGTCTTCAGTAAGCCCATTATAAAACATAACACAAAGATTTGGTCATAAATTGACTTAGAAAAAATTGTGTGAAGAATTTTTCTTTTAACACTTAAGATCATAATTCTGTGGCTTGATTTTATTGATAGAGATAACGTGTACGCTGGCATTTTCCAAATTAAATTTATTTAAATATGGTATTTTTCTTGTTTTTTTTTTTTTTAATAAAATTTAATTTTTTTCGAGACAGAGTTTATCTGTGGCTTTAGAGCCTGTCCTGGAACTCCCTTTGTAGACCAGGCTGGTCTCGAACTCACAGAGATCCGCCTGCCTCTGCCTCCCGAGTGCTGGGATTAAAGGCGTGCGCCACCATCGCCCGGCTTAAATATGGTATTTTTCAAATTGTCTTTTTAAACAAGTTTTATTATAAAATTTAGTTTACCCAGTAAACTAGTACATTTCATTTTTCCTGAAATTTGTGAAATCTCATGATAGATAGAATAAACCATATTAGATCTAAATGGTTCTTTATAATTGCATAAACTTCAAAATGTGGCCATGCGAACTCATGGGGCTCTCATCTCTGTCTACCGTTTTGTGCATACAAAGAGGAGGGAAGGCTATAAATAAATCATAACAGAATTCAGACTGTCCCGAAAATGAGATTATTGTTTTCTTGAGTTTGTGTAGAAACACTGTTATTTTAGATGAGATATAGTGGAAATCCCTGCAGTTACAGCTAAAGATTTTCTGAATACCTAGTGTTTCAGAATTCTAGGTTGAAGTACCCCTAATCTAATAGAAGAGGTGACCATAAATGAGACTACTCAGTGTCTGCACTCCTTTTCCTGGAGGACAAAACTGATGAAAACCACTGCATAAATATTTACGCGGCAGGTCTTTATTGCACAATCACAATGAATCCCTGATATCAGTTAAATTTGGCACAATTTTGTTGTCTCTATATTTACACTAAATGAAAATAGAGTTTGAAAGGAAAAAACACATAGAGCAGGTATCCTAACAAATTTAAATGAACCTTAAAGATCTACATTTACTATTTAATCAATCATCAACTCTGTGGAAAGTGTTAAACCTTCCTAAAATGCATCCTTATGTTAAAAATATATAAATGTTAACACAGGTAAACATTACACCAGGGTATTTTTCCTCACGTGGAATCAGTGGGTTAGCATATTAACTGAAGCATATCTTCAAGGGATCTAGAAAACCTCTGGGAATCAGGAAAGGTACCCGTCAAAAGGCAGAAATTTCGTGTGTGCCCTGTCCCCTGTGCAACAGCCAGTGAAACTGAAAATGAGTTCCATAGGTCTAGCCTACCGATAGCAACAAAGGATGAAACAGGGGCCTGCCCAGCCCCATGACAGAAAGAGCTGGAAAATGATACCCACACAGAAGCCCAGGATGGTCTGCCACGGGCTGCGAAGAGCAAACACAGGCACACCCAGTGCCTTGTGCAGCTAGGGAGACAGGCATTATTATGATCAGCAGATGCATGGGTGTGGTATGTGTGAGAAAGAGACAGACAGAATGGTTCATATCCTGTGGGCAGAGCCATATCTGAAGAGGTGAAAGCAGTGAGAATTGAGCTGATGGGTCGGCTTGATTGTGCCCCGGGACTATAGTGATATCCGGACCTGGGCTACTGCCAAAGCCAAAGTCTGTGTTCATGATAGCCATCACGCTATCAAAGCCTATGTTGATATCCATGGCTTCTGATACCACCCAAGGCCGAGAGAATCGGGCTGTACAAAGTTGACCCTGCCCCATCACTGGCTACAAAACTAGGAAAACTGGTTCTGGCCCTCATCAGCTGAAGCACTCAGAATAGAGTCCTTCACCTCACCTGAGCAGCACAACAGAACTAAGCACGTTTCCCAGAGGCATGGGAAGTTGGCCCTAAGGGTGCGAGAATAGGAGAACAAGGGATATCTGCGATGGGGTGAGGGAAAGATTTCTCTCCTCCCCCCTTCTACCTGCAGCAGATGGGAGACCTGACCCAATCCTTTACCAGTTGCATCCCTTAGAAGAACAGGCCCTTTGCGTTGCCCGGGTAGCAAAGTAAAGTTGACCCTGTAGACAGGGGCACTGGTGATCCCAGCCCTGAGGGTGTGAGAAAGACATAGCTGGTACTGCCTTCCTCATCTGCAGTGTAATGGCAGAGGCAAGGAAAAGATGCCCTTGCCCTCATGCCTACTACCTCCTGAGGGTGGGGGAGTAGACCCTCCCTTTACCAGCTGCAACATTCAGAAAGCAGGATCCATACCTCATCTGGGCAGCAGAGCACAGCTGACCCTGTTGGCAGGGGCAGGACTGGGCAGGCCCAAGAACTTGAACATGAGAGATCTGTCCAAGCCCATCATCTGCCATATGGTGGCATGGGTAGGGGAGAGATGCCTCCCATCCCATCCCTGTAAGCCCGAGGCAGATGTGAGATCTGATGTTGAGATCAAAAGAGCAAGAGAGCTACCCCTTTCCTTCACCAACTGCACCTGTTGGGAGAACAAGTCCTGCCCCTTACCTGGGAAGCAGATAGAGCCAACCCTGTTGGCAGAGGTGTGGGAAAGCCCGCTGCTTGTGAGCATGGGGCAGCTATCCCCATTATTCATTTATCATAGTGAGCCATAGGCAGGGGAGAGATGACACTTGTCCCTTGCTGCCTGTGACAGAGGAGGTAGTTGCCCCTCCTCCTTACCAGCTGTAGCACTCAGGGCTGTGGGCTGTGGTCCTCACCTGGAAAGCACAGTAGAGCTGATGATATTGACCGGGATGCCAGTGAGCCTGTTATTTTAAAACCACTACCACAGTTTAAAACCAAATTTGAAGCAAACTTTAATTAAATTTTGTTCGCCTGAATGAGCTCTGGCTAGGTCTATAACCAGGTTCCCCTAAGGAAATGGCCCAGAATCAAGTATGGTAAGGCCCTTTTAAAGGACACCCCATAATTTATTGCATTTCCCATCAGGTCCAATCAAGGCAAGCATACATCCTGATATATTTCCCGCCTATGTACTTCCTAACCCCATGCAATCAAGCACATCTGTATCAAATGTAGATTTGTCAAAGAAACTTGTTTAGGGGACTGAAAAACATGTAGCTTCTTATCTCCTATAAATAATAGCTTTCAGCATATCAGTAATTATCTATCCTTGGGCAAGGGGCTTGCAGATCAGGGGCATTTTTGTTTCATGGATCTCTAAAGCATACTAATTAAAACTTAAAATGCAACTTTGGCTCTCATGAACTGGCCCAAGAACATGAGCATGGGAGAATTGGCCCTGACGGCCATCTGCCATATAGTAGTATGAGCAGGTGAGAGAAGCCTGCCTCTTAGCCCCTGGATGCCTATGGCAGGTGGGAGAGCCGTACCTACCCCTCACCAGCTGCAGCACTCAAGATAGTGGCCTGTGTACGTCGCCTGGGCCACAATAGAGATGGCTCTGATGGCAAAGGTGTGAAGGACCTACCCTAAGGGCTTGAAAGCAGGAGAACTGGCCCCGCCCTTTGCCCAATGCTAAGAGGGGTGAACTAGCCAGGGTCATGCTGAAGAGCTCACTTTGAGGTGAGGACAAGGTATAACTGGTGGGCTAACCAACTCTGCAATTATTCGGGCCGAGAACCAGGGCTATGATTGGCTTACCCCAACATCCACTCCATTTATGATTTGCTGGAGTATATGTAGGGTACACACCCAGAGCTCCAGAATCTCCATGACACAGGGCAACAACTGTTTATACAAGAGGAGTCCCAGTGAGGGCCCAGCATCATAGTGCAGTAGAAACCAGAGGCCTCAAACCAGACCAAAGCATTTTTTGCAAGGAGCATCTGCATGTAAAGATACATTGGTAAAATGATTTACTGTGTGACTCACTGTGTCATACTACAGCTTCCATGAGGAGATTGGTTCTTTCTTTCTTTCTATTCTCTTAAATTTTATTTTTTGTTGGGTGGGGGAATTGCAAAGCAGAGGGCAGATACAAAGGGAGGGAAATGAATGGGATTGCGGTGCATGATGGAAAAGACACCAAGAACTTTACAAAAAGAAAGTTTTTTTTTTTTTTTAAAAAGGAGGAGATGTAACCAGGTGGTCCAGCAGCAGAGCATGTCACTGCAATAGCTGAGAGACAGGTTAGAGTACATACAAAGTGACTGTCCAAGTTAGAGGCTGATGACAATAAAATTCATACGTCAGGTGAGAGTACACTTTCCCAGACAAACGGCCAGAGGAGCACGGAGCCAGAAAACACCTGAGAGATTTTTAGGTTGCTCAGGCTGAGAATGAACTCCCCTGAGTGAGTGTCACAAAAAACTAGCACTGACAATCGTTTTGCAATCATTCCAATGAAAAGAAAGAAGCAAAAGAGAGAAAAGAAGAAAGAAAGGAAAAGGATGAGGTACAGAGAATCACAAAAGCCTGGGGAAGGAGTTTAGTGGAAGAATTTCTCTCTAGCATAGGCAAAGTCACTTCTAAACACACAAAACAAAATGACTATTTTCAGAAATAGAAAAATAATCCTATTATTTGCATGGAATATCAAGGGTTCTTAAATAGTTAAATAACCTTGAAAATTAAGAACAAAGATGAAACACTAATATGTACAGGTTCAAAGTGTTTTATGAAACAAAACGTCATTGTTCGGTGGAAAGTTTCAAGCTCCCATCCCTTGGAAGTTGCCACAGTCCAGACATAGCTCCAAGAAAGCCCACAAAAATGTGACCCCATCCCCAGGAAGAATCAAGACCACTCCCATGGGCTGTTTAAAATGCCCCCCCAGAGAAGGAACATGTAATCTTCCCGGTTTTCTGTCCCCGCCTCCATGTTTTCCTGGAGGGCCATCCCGGAGCGCAGGAATCCATTAAACCTGGGCATCTTCTAACTCAGCTTGATTTGGTCTGATTTGTATTATTGCATTGGTGGAGAGGTTTGTTGGGCCAGAAAAACTTAACAGTCTTGACAGAGTTTTACTGACTCAAAGCAAAGACAACTGTACCGTTCGAGTGAAGTGAAAGAGAGAACACAAAAGGACATCTTTGCATAGATAGCCAGATGATTTCCAACAAGCCTGCGTGACTCTCATTAGCACTGTGGAAGTTCAATTGGACATCTATATCTGAAAGGAATAAGGACATTTCCTGGGATGGCTCTTTTTGTATGTCGAGTTCACTGAGTTACATGAAACAAAATAAATGTAATTTATGGATGGTTTAAGATTTGAATTGGTGGCCCCATTAAAGGAAATTAGTTTTCCTAATGGAGTGAACATCAATTCGCTGATGACTTGAATGCTGCAAAAAGCAGAAGGGAATTCTCGAGTCTGCATCTTACATCTACAATCACAGGGGATGGTTAGAGGAAACATTTAAATGTATTGTTATGGATCTTTTTCACCCTCTTATAAATTAAAGATTCAATCTGTTATTGTGACAGCATATTCAAATGTTTGCTCTAACCATCCCCTGTGATTGTATAGGTAAGATGCTGGCCCCAAAGTTCCCTTCATTTGACTATGTGAGGTTTGTTGACTATAGAAGATCAGAAATTGATTCCATACAAACCGCTACAATGACTCTTCTGTACACCAATGCTGCTGAGTTACTGCTATGGGTTTTCTTAATTTAGGCAGTCTTCTCAGACAAGTTTTAATTATCTTGACAATATTTATGTGTGTTGTATTAGTTTCCTATGGCTGCTGTAACAAATTACCACAAGCTCGGTGCCTTAGAGCAATGAACATTTATTTTCTCACAGCTTCAGAATCTGGAGCAACTCCAGTTAAGCTGAAATGGAAATGGTGGAATTGATGGACTGACTTTTCTGCTTCCATGTCTGGGTCTGCGGATTCCCTTCCCTTTCCTCCACCTGCACAGCCAGCAGAGTATGCTTTCCGATCAGTGTCTCTGCCGAGCTGGACCCTTACGCTGATGGGACCTCTGTCAGAGTAGACTGTCCTTTTGCATCTCTCTTAGGAGGATAACTGTGACTATTTGCAGCACTACCAAGAAAACACTTCAGTCTATCTTCCTATCTCAATACTGTTAAGTCACATGACAAAGGTGGTGTCTTGTCACATAGTGTTAAGATCCACAGGATCCATGAATTAAAAGCCAGATGCTTTGGGTACTACTATCCAGCACAGTTCATCATGACAACATGACCATAGTTTACATAGGAGTCATTCAAAATATAGATCGATCTATCTATAGGTGTGTGTAGATTTGTATACATTTATAGTAATTGACAATAAATATTTCAAACAAATTTGAAAGTATTTAAAGTGCCTTGGAAAAGATATGTTGGGATTTTTTTTCTTAAAATAAGTTTATTACACAATCAACAAAATAATTGATGGAAATAAAATCCTCTTTGCCCCAAGACTTTTCATAGATATCTTTTCATTAAAAGCTGTAGACACACATGGATGACTATTGTCAGCACTTGTTAGAGTGTGTGCACAGTTAGTGAAGGTAATATGCAGCACATGCTTGATTAACTAGCTATACACCTTCCCCAGAACTTCATCGTACGTTAAATCAAATGCATTCAGAAAAATAACCATACTAGTCTACAGAGCCGTTGATTCCACTTTAATTCCTGAGTTTTATAATTACTTGAGGGAGGTAATTTAATTCACTGGTTTTTTTTTTTTTGATGCATTTTGGTTTGATTGGTTATTTCCTGACTCTACTGAAAATGACTGTGAAAACATATTCAAACCCCTATGAAATGTGAAAATATACCTGATTCCTTTACAGTATTGTAGTCTTTTGTAGAGGGGAGGTGAGGGAGGGAACGGAGCTGGAGGGGGGACTGCAGTGGTATATTAAATAAATGAAAATGTTTAATCAATTAAAAAAAGAAAACAAGCACAGGAGAGGCCACTCAAAGAGCATAAAAGAAAGAGCCAGAGATGATTTTAAGGCCCTCCTCACACCAGCAAAATACTTTTGCAATGACGGACCAGATTTTCACTGTCTGCAAAAGTCAAGCACATTGTTTATGTATTTCTGTCTTCAGACAGTGGCTGTTTTTCTACAGGCTCCCATGGAGCTTTGTAGCAGCACACACGTCAGTTCCGAGCTCAACTGTCTCCACTAGCAGCATTTCCTTCTACACTTGGCTCCTTTATGGGCCTTAAGGTACGCCATTTTCACATTGTATAAAGTCTACTTCAAATAACTGTGTAGGCTCTACTTTGTGGTCCCATGCTTTCCATTTGACTGTAGTAAGGACTTGAAGACATTCTGATGGCTGTTTTCTCCATAATTAGTTGTCTTCCACTCTCCTGTCTCAGCCGTATGATCTTAAATATGTAGAAAATTAAATTATTTGGAATTTTCCGTGAGAATTCTTTTAAAAATATGTCTTAGAACTTTTAGAGGCAATAGAGGAGAGGGTGCCCGAACTGGCCTTGCCCTATAGTCAGACTGATGAATATCTTTAATATCACAATAGATCCTTCATCCAGCAACTGATGAAAACACAAGCAGAGACCCACATCAGAACACTGGACTGAGCTCCCAAAGTCCAGTTGAAGAGTGGGAGGAATGAGAATATGAGCAAAGAGGTCAAGACCGTGATGGGTACACACACTGAAACAGTTTACCTGAGCTAATGGGAGCTCACCAACTCCATCCAGACAGGAAAAAGGAAACAGCTTAGGTCCACACTAGTCCCTTTGAATGTTGGGTGACAGTTATATGGCTGAGGAAGACTGCGAGGCCACTGGCAGTGGCACCAGGATTGATTTATCCATATTGCTTGTACTGGCCTTTTTGTGGAACTCATTCTCTTTGGAGGGATACTTTGCTCAGCCTAGATATAGTAAGGAGGGCTTTGACTTTCTGCAAAGCAATGTGCCTTATCCTCTATGAGGAATGGATGGGGAGTGGGGTGGGAAGGTAGGCGGAGGAAACAGGAGAAAGGGAAGGAGTGGGAACCTGGGGTTGGTATGTAAAATGAAAAAGATAGTTTATTTTCTCTTTAAAAATAATAAAAATAATAAAAAAGAAGTCTTAGAGGGTATAGAGTACCATACCACACTAATACAAGAATAGAGTCAACTTGAAATCAGTATAAAGAATAAATATATACAAAATCCAATGTGGGAAAGTGAAGGAGAGAGAAACAAATATGGAGAATGCCAATCAGAAGTTGAATTGGAATTACATAATGTAAAATGAGGTGATGAATATTTCATAAGCATGGAAAATATGATGCTGGGGTTTTGTTTGCAGAACCCAGAGAAATATACACATCCACTCAGCACTTGAAAGCATCAGCATTTTTCTTCATATGTAACTGTTTAAAAATAAATCAACCCATATATTATCATATCATATATAAACATGTATCATTATTCTTTAAATAAACATGAATCTTTGGTGGCCACTCTGTATCAGACACGTCTGCCTGAATGACTGTTATAGTGACTATTGTGTAATGAGTAGGACTACTTTTAATTCTCAAGTCTCATTGCCCTTAACATGAATCATTATCTTCTATCAAGCATATAGACCCTATTCTAAGGGAAGAACATGAATAACAAATTTTATATGTCTTAAATGCAGATTCCATATTATCTACAATGAACAACAACTTTTCTTAACTATCTCTATTTATAGCATTTTAAGAATTTGATTCATTTTTGGCATCTTTGAAAGCACCCAAATAGCTGTTGCTCAGTAAATCCAATTACACTCTCAGTATTTTAGGAAGCGCCCATATTACAAGCACACAGATGCTTCCTACACAAGTTCCTGAGATCGCTCAAATATTCTGAAACCCTGTGCAAATTTACATTCATCCAAGAAAGTCATTAAAACGTCTAGAAGAAATTCAGGCTTGTGCAATGGCCAAATCTTCCATTCTCTTTTTCGGATGAAGCTAAATAAGTTTACCTGCTGCCACTCACAAATACTTAATACCCAGTATGGGATTCTGAGTTACGTTCATCAATGACCTCCCTTCTATTTCCACCCACAAAAAAGCACAATAAGTAACTTCTATTGATCTTTGCCAGGAATAAAATAGTGACCTAAAGAGGTTCTTGACAGTTAGCAGAGTTGTGAAATACAGATTCCTTCATAATGTGTCTTGTAAATTTTGGAATCTAAAGGGGTAGAGCTTGATATAGTGTTGACAGAGTCATTGCATAATTAAGGCTTTACAAAGGTCCATTGCATTCAGTAAATGCTGTAATAGTGCCTAAGGGCTAATTCTTGTCACAGCCAGTGTTTAATAATCACTTAAAGCAATATAAATGGTATAGTGTAGGTGATGAAATAGGAGGAGTTCCATTCATATATTACACAATGACATCCTTTGTTATGTTTTTTGTTGACAGATATAGCATAGTTTTGCATAGAAAATTTAAAGTCACTTAAATATGTATTAGTAGTTCTAGTTATATATCTAATCAGTATTTGAGTCTGCAAAGTCCACTTACAAAGCATGATGGAGCATACTTCCCCACATGTAATTCCATAATCCCAGCACATGGGAGGCAAGAGCAGAGAATCCCCCAGAGCAAGCTGGATAGCCAGAGTCATAGAATCAATGATTTCTGAGTTCATCCAGAAACACTGCCTCAGCATATACATTAGAGAGTGATTGAGAAAGACTGTAGATGAAAACCTCAGGCTTCCAACACACATGTCTGAATTTGCACCTGCATGCACATATCTTCACACAAATACTGCCTACATACATGCATACAAACGCAAAGATACTATCTGCTCGTATATCTCACAATTGCTTTAATTCACATAATCTTAGCAAATCCTAGTAAAACGAAATCGGCCAGAAGAAGCAGAGCAAGAGGGGAAGAGCTCAAATTCTGATTCCCGCACACTGGTTTGAATGTTCTGTTCTGACATGGTCTACCGGATAGTCTGAGCAAGACCGTGAGCCTTCTGTGCTTCTGCACTTAAATATGGAAACTTAAGATAGCCAGCTCTCACAATATTAGCATGAAAAGGTATACTAGTACTGTTTAAACTACAGATAAAAGTCCTGTGGAATGGAATTTGTGTCATGTAATAGTAAACCTTATGGTAAGTTCATCTAATAATACATGTGAAAATCATTAACATCATAACAATGTTAATATACCTAGTTGTAGTATTTCATCTGGTAAATCATATTTTCCACTTAACCTACCAAAAATCAAGTCTATTACTATATGCATAATATAGTATTAGAACTCTCTACATAGGCACAAATAAAAACCCATGGGAAGATGATACATTGTATATATTGCTATATCACTAATTCTCTCATGACACATTCATACCACCTTTCAGATTTTTTTCTTTCAATCCTCTGTGGTTGAAAGTTGGGATATAAGTATACATTAGCTCCTTTTTTTGTCACTATGACAACATATCAGAAAAGAACAATTGAAGGTAAGCAATAGTCACTTTAAGTCAGCTTGAGGGGTATGGACAGTCCATCTTTGTGTGGAACAGTATCAAACATTCCTGTTGTAGTGAGGCACATAGCTTGAATCCCTTACATCTTCACACTTGCTCACATAACAGAGAAGAGATGGAGATGAGGAAATAGGGCTGCACTATAAATCTCAATGTCATATACTCAACAACCCACTTCCTCCAATGTGACCCCATCCTCTAAATAGTTGCAAACTCCCAAGATAGTATCACCCTCAATGGATCATGTGTTTAAATGCATTTGTGAAGCCATTATAACAAAAGATAAATACAGTTCCCAAGATAGTCTCTAAACATTATTGTTCTGCTTACTGAGCATTAATTAGTCTTTTTTTATCCATTCATGAAATAACAGAATCTGATTTAGAATGGATTTGATATTTGTGAATTTTAGTGTAGCCCTTGAGCACTAAAGCATTATTACAGCCTATCACCATTTATAAAGAAAATACAGATAAAGGAAAAAATTCTCCATTTAACATTCACCTGATAGATTGTATAAACAGAGACTGCTTTTGTTCATTTCCTTCCCTCCCAGACCCAAATAATCACACAGAAACTATATTAATTACAGCACTGCTTGGCCAATTGCTTAGGTGTATTTCTAGCTAGCTCTTACATATTAAATTAACCCATCTCTACTAATCTCTGTATCACCGTGAGACTGTGGCCTACCAGCAAAGTTCCAGCATCGGTCTTCTTAGTCAGCTACGTGGCATCTCCTTGACTCTGCCTACACTCTCTCTCTACATATCTCTGCTCAGCTTTCCTACTCTGCCTTGCCATTGGCCAAATAGCTTTATTCACAAACCATTAAAAGCAACACTTATACACAAAGACATCCCATATCAAGACTGTCAGCTGTAGTTCATCTAAAGCCATTCTTTGCTCAAAGAGAGCATTTTTGATATTTGCAGGAGAAAACAAAAGTTAGCTTCCAAAACCTCTAAAAACTGTCCTCTTCTCACGTCTTAGGAAAAACAAAAGTGAATGAAAGTACTCTAAAAGTAGTTTCTGCCATATTGGTGTTAGAGCCACTTTCACCAATAAATTCTGAACATATTCTCAAATTTCATAAGGATATAATGCATATTCATTTTTCAATGTTAGCATAGATATTATATCAAGTAAGGAATTTACAAATTCATTTAATGGATTCTTTAGGCTATAAACCTTGTTTGTACATCTTAAAAGCTCTAAATCTGTTCTATATCTTCTAAGAATTATTTCCTGATCTTTCACTTTTTTGCCACTAAAGCAGACTATGTCTTTTTTATTGAGGTTCTATTTTGAAATGTTCATTAGGGGTCGAATGTCTATCAGTATCTGCCATATCTCGCTTTGCTGTTCTTTTGCCTTTCAACTTTCATTTTTCTCAACTCAAATCTTCTGAATTTTCACTCGTATCTTATTCTTTAAGGACATGAAGGATGACAAAACCACTTTTAGAAAGAGCCGGGTCAGTAATAGAAGGTATTTTTTTTTGTACAATTCTCTATCATGCATAACAGAACAAAATGGGAAACAAGAGGAAGCAAAGTAGAGCTGTGTGAAATTGCTCATTTATTCTTCTCAAATAGTTTTGGGTTTTCATGGACGTGCTGAAAAGTTCACAAATTGTATGCCAATGAGATGAATATTTGTTTTCCAAGTTTTCATCAAAACTTCTGTCTTTCAGTGCATGTTTTATATGCATGAGACATCCTGTTCCCGTGTGTAACTGGTAGAGCCTGTTTGTTCACAGGCATGAAAATGGAAATGAGAAATGAAATGTGCTCCCGTTGCCTGACTGGATAAGAAAAAATGCAAATTGTGCTGTGTGCCAGGAATCCACACTAATGTTCAGCTGGGCAGGTGTTTTCATTCACCTTCATAATTCCAATCAGAAACTATGGAATTTAAAGAGTTTTCTAACAGGTAATCTCACTTTGAATGAAATTAAAACCTTCCTGGTTAGGTTTATCCGAAGAGGTTAACATAATGTCAGATTCCTTTACCTGTAATCACAATAGAAAAAAATAATAACACTTGGCAAAATATTTGGGGCATTCTACAATATTCTAAGTTCCATATGTACTATTTTCTCTTGGTGATAATATAATAATTCATTCATTTCCTGTTTCAGATTTTAATTTTCTAAATGAGCAACTGTAAATGCGGTAGTCCCTTAATGGATCAGCAATATGACAACAAGTTTGTTATCTGCTAGCTTGAAATACCATGTAAAGGGTACATTGAAATTGGTTTTCCTCTGTGTGCTTTAAATGATATTAAAGCATTCCTTAATTTGTAGGAGGCAAATTGTTCTATCACAAAGCACTGACAGAGGCATTTGTAAGATAGTAGCTTAAAGTAAAATGCCATTAAGGCCTCCGAATTGTGGGAAAGGTTTTTTTTCCTTCTTTTCTTCTGTCTGTCCCTTCCTTCCTTCCTTCCTTCCTTCCTTCCTTCCTTCCTTCCTTCCTTCCTTCCTTCCTTCCTACCTTCTGTCCATTCTTCTTTTCTTACTTCCATTTTTCCTTATTTCCTTCCTTCCTCCCTCCTTTTTGTCTGTCTTTCTTATTTCCCTTCTTTCCTCCTTTCCTTCCTTTCCTCCATCTCTTTATCCCTTCATTCCTTTCTAATTATTTCTTTTTTTTTATTTTGATTATCTTCCTCTAGAAGTTCTATGTCCTAGTTAGGGTTTCTATTGCTGTGAAGAGAAAGCATGACCACATCAACTTGTATAAAGGACAAAATTGAAATGAGACTGACTTTAGTTTAGACATGTAGTACATTGTCATGGTGAGAAGCATGGTGGTATGCAGGCAGACATGGTTCTGGAGAGGAAGCTGTGAGTCATACATCAGGATCCACAAACAGCAAGACCAGTAATAGGCCTGGCTTGAGCTTCTAAGACTGCGAAGTCCACCTCCTAGTGATGCACTTCCTCCAACAAAGCCACACCTACTCAAGCAAATCCTCACCTCCTAATAGCCCCACTCCCTATGGGCCTATGGGAACCATTTTCTTTCAAATTACCACACTTTTTTGTATTTGATTTTTCATGCTCACAAAAAGCACCCAAGAAACATGAAACCTGCAGTAAGTAGATATAAAGAAATAGGAAACACAATGTCTGTGGAAGCCTGGATCAGTTTGTCAAGTCAACTGAAATCATTTCCAAAATACGTAATATTGTGAGTAATACATTCAGTTTATAATGTGGCACCGAGCCTCTGAACCTTTAAAATTATACCTGCCCAATAATTGTTCACTTATATCTTCAGGTATCCTATAACTTACCTTTTGTGGATAGCATATGTGACTTATTTCACAGTCCTATGCATGTACTTATTGTTCTCTGGTATCTTTCTGAACATGCTTATACTATTCTAACTTGTGTTTCACTATCCATACCCATACAAGTTTGTTGTTTTTGTTTTGTTGAAAGGTACATGTGCCTTTCTATTTTAATATAGAAATATTTCAATGTAAAGGGGATATAGTGAGGGGTTTTAACCTTTTTTCTTTATATTGAAATCAGATGTCTTTTTCCTCGGATAATATATCCTGATTATGGTTTCTCTACCATTCACTCACCCCAGATCCTCCTTATCTCCCCTCCCATCAGATCCCTTTCTATCTGTCATTTGGAAACACACTTTTATGGGATAATAGTAAAATAATAAATTATAATAAAATAAAATACTATAATATAGAACAATAAATAACACATCAGTATTGGGCAAAACAATACTTAAGGAATCTGTTTTAGAACCAGTATGTGTATATTTGACTAGTTCAGAGTGCCGTTGCATTATGAAAATGTTTATATTTTTTTAATGAATAAGGAGCACACCTTCCTTCCTTGTCAGTTTAAAATTTAGTAGAAATTTATATTAGGTGACAAGATAAGTGGTCTACAAAAGATATTGTAAGTGGTGTCTTACTTAACTATAGGAAATTAGAGAGTCTACTCAGGATAAAAAAAATAATTAGCAGCAGCATGGAAATTAAGGTAACGAAGAGGGTAAAATTCACGGATTTCCAATAGAAAACACCATCAGAAAGTCTCAGGAGAAAACTACAATATGGATAATGAGGACAGCAAATCGTATGGCCGGACATTGCTTTATGGTGTGACAATAACAGTGATGAGAGGTAACTGGGGAAAAGTGCCAATTCATGAAAAGTCAGAGGAATGATAATGAAAGCATTCACGTCATCTTGACAGTTTTGGGTAAGAAGTAACTTAATTATAAAGGATTCATCAAGAGCGAGAACAGTGAAAAACCTGAGGGTTTTAAGCCACTTTAGTAAAATACAAACCCCAATTTCATCCTGTATATGACCATTATGATAATGAAATATTGCTTTTCAGCTGGGAAGATGACTCCGTATGTAAAAACTTGCTGCACAAGTATGGGTAGTGACTTTCACATCCCCAGAATCCACATAAAAGACCATGCCTCTATCTGCAACGTAGAAAAATGTTGTAGGAAAAGACCAAACATCAAACTCACATATTCACCCAGATGTGCACACAGGCATATGCATGTCCCCACATATGCAAGCACTCACACATGTAAACAAAAATATACATGAAGGCTCACCACACGTACACAGAAATGCAAGAAACATTAGTCCTCTTAATCTACACTCATAGGACTGATTTGTGGAGGCAATAAATGATAGTTGAAAAAAACTTCTTGACTTCCTCTGCATTCATTCCTGTGATTTGAATTGACAAGCAAATCTTTCAAATTTTTAATTTGTTTAAAACATTAATATCACATTTCATTAATATATATTACTACAGAATATAAACTATTCTGAACATATGGAAGATCTGTTATTTATTGAATTATAAAAAAATAATTTCTCAGAGGCATCCATACCAGAGCGCAAACTAACAGAAAGCACACAGTTCCTGTGGATGATGGCTGCTTGGGTTAAACAACATATAATATTTTTCTTGATTTGAACTCATTTGAGTTATAACAATTAAGAAGGTTAAAATTATATGTGATCAGCAGATGACATTATTGGACCAAAGAAATGGTCATTGGAAGAAGAAGATGAATAAATGTGAAAGGGACAGGATTCAGTAATTTATTATTTCATATAATGCAGATGCAAGAGAGCATTATGTGGGATGTGGAATGAGGCAAATGACTCAGCTATACAAATCTCAGTGACTGATAGCAGAATATGAGCACTTCCTCTTTGCTACTCTTTGGGAACATGGGATACCTATACTCATCATAGAAAATACAAACTGTTCATGCTTTATAGGCAAATCTGAAAGACAATGAGGAACAAAGACTAAGTGGCTAAAATTCCCTGAAGTTTAATAGTCTGGATTTTTAATTATAAAGCACAACTTTGGTTTAGAAAAAATGGCTGGGTGAGGGAAAAAAAAAAAAAACACACTTGCTGGTCTTGCAAAGAATCCAGTGAAGTTCCTGGGGCCCCACATGGCAACTAATGACCTACTGTAACTCCATCATCAGCGTATCCAACATCCTCTGCTTAATTTCTATGGCTCCTGAATGTCTGTGGTATTATATACATTTAGAAAAAAATACATAAATACAGAAAACAAACACAAATATATCAGTATTTTTATGAAGAAAATAGAACTTATTCGTCAAGCTGAGAACACTTTTTCGTATACTTTCAGCTAGCTACACTGACATCATTACAGATCATAGACGATGCGTGGGTGATAGTACCAATCTCAGGCAAACTTTCCTGATTCCAGTAGGGAGTCGTAGAAGAGAAGTCACGTGCGCACTCAGCAAACCATTTCCGGCCCCGCTTCTTACCATTTTTAGTAACCTTTCTAACAAGCTATACCTTTGTGGTCCTCAACCTTTATCAGGACACCGTGAAAAGATCTGGAAATTACACAGCTGTATCTGGCAAAGCATACATTACTTTCAGATGTGTCTGCGTTATGGTCTATCAATTAAATGCATTTTTCTATTTAACACAGACTCTTCTAATTCAACTTTTTCAGGCCATCAAACAGGAATGTGAAGCCCCATTTCTTTAAAAGGCTGAAAAGATGACACTTTTAGTCAGAGTGGTACCTAAACTTTACCGGGCTAATGAACTGAGACCATTTCATAGGAATTTTCTTCTTACCCCATTTATTTAATGCTGTACAGCAAAAGCTGTACACTCTTTGGCTTCATGGAGAACGGAACTGTTAGATATATATTTATCCATAGCTCGGTGCCATAGTGGATTCATTAATCGCCCTTCTTATTGTGCAATGGTACTTCTGAGACCGTTTCTTATAGCTTATCAGTCATCTCAATGATATTTATGAAGTGTGCTTCATGTAACCGTCTCAGGGAGCTATGCGACCATCATGGAAATGGAGACATGATAAAGGCTGAATCAAACAAAGATGCCTTACAATTAAACCTTACAATCCAACAAGAAGTGTACAGTCCTCATGCCCAAAGAGTAGAAACTGGAGCCGAACAGAGTGGACAGGAGGATTTGCCATCTTTTAGAATTGGACCGAAGAGTGGCAGGTGGAAGTCATGGACTACACATTGTGACAGAGACACCTCTGAAATCTGGAAATCATTATGTAACACATTCGCACAGGATGAGTACAAAGAAGGAAAATGAAATGGTGCAGCTTACAGCATATGGGGCGGTGGGGACTTTACAATCATTCTAAGGTCAAAAACTCGACTTTTAGAGCAAAGGAAATCAGTTCTTTAAGGTTACCAGCCTAGATTACATATCAAACATTTAGCCCAGAGAACCAATCAGTAGAAGTCCAATTTTATCTGCACTAAATTCAGGGAAAATTTGAAGACATCCATGCTTGAATATCACACAGGCAATTATGCAAAACATCAAGCAGCTTCATAGGTCTGCAGGGACTCAAAAGAATATCTGAGTGTCATCTGCATACATACGACCCTGCAGGCCACTGCATTGAATAATGCTATTCACTAAAAGTATCTAAATATAAAGCCAAATAGGATTTCAAACAAGCCTCGGGGGAATCTTAAAGTAACTCAGTAAGGCACAAACCATTCCCCGAAGGAACAAATTGTAAGATGAATATAGGGTTGAAAAAACTATCGGATGCCACCCATGCTAACTCAAGGAAATTCAAAAGTAGTCTTGCTACCCCCCCACAAAGGCTTAGGAAGCAGTGTTCAAACTAGACACAAAACCTTAAAATGTAATAAATAAATAAATAAAAATAAAAACAGACATTCAATCAATAAAATGCTCATGGACATTGTGTTCTAATCTAAGTCCAGAACACGAGGTGTACATTTCTAACACAGAACAACACAAAATGTTTTAATGACAGCATAGCAAAATGTCAATATTCATGATCCCTTTTCTAATTTTTATAGAGATTTTAAATGGCTGCTTAAAACAGAAGCAGAAACATGAAACACAGTAAATTGTCCAACTGAATTACAATTCATTAACTTACAATTTCTTCTCTATGCCCTTGAAAAATATATTCTGTTATGTACTTTGGAATATATTTATATATACGTGTATATGTACATATATATGTGCATATACACAGATAAAGTCATACTTGTATTTGACATATCTAGTAATCTACTTGATGAAATTTTGATGCTTCTCTGTAAGAATTGAGAAGTCTTAAAGGAAAAAGGTAATGTATCCATTATTTTGTTATTACCACTCTACACTACTGCAAAAATGATGTGTAATCTTTCTTTTCATATGCAAAATCAGTCAAATACAGAATATGTTTTACAGCTTACTTATAATCTGTGTCTCTCATAATCTAAATATACAAAATCGGCCAGGCAAAATAATGATGATAGCAAATGGAGAAACTGGCAGAGAAGAATTGATTCAGGATTACTACAATTAGAGGAAACTGAATAGACCCCAAATTGTCAGACAAAAATACTTTAGATGATGGGCCAGCTAATGGAAAGGTACTAGAGGAAGTTAGGGATGAGGATGAGCTACCAATAGGCTACCTGTGATTGCTGATTGACATTGATACCTTATCCATTATAAAAGTTAGCCTTCTACCCTTCCAGGAACTAGAAGATAGCTATTTTTCCTTGATCCTCACTTTCCAACGGAATGGCTTCTAATCACTGACAAAGACTTTCCTGGATTTTAAAACTGATAAGAACCTAGAAAACATTCAACATATCTAAGGAACAGAGAAAATTGCAATAGGAGGTGATCCGAGAAACAAAGTAGAAACAAAGCCAGCAAAAGTTCAATCAGATAGCAGCCACGAAAGTTATCCTGGTCAGCCAGAGGCATCTGTCAGATGGCAACCCAGGATTCTTCCAGAATTTTCTCTCCTAACTTGAAAAGACCTGGAAGGATTTCAACTCAACTCTTGGATGGAAATTATCAATTTCCATAGCAGATTAATAAATCGTCATTATATATGACAGAACAATAGAAGAAAATAAATGGAAACCCGGACATTGTTGATACAGCAGAGCAAAGTTAATATTCAACAAGCAACGTGATGATGACAACCAAAAGTGGATTGTGCTCAAGACCCTGTAACACTGATGATACAAAATGGGGATGACTAAGGTTATGAACCTCTAGTCAGTAATCGTGGGTAAAATATTTCAGCATTTTAGGACTCTTCAATATTTCAGCAATCAGGCCAGTGAATAGAGGAGAGTAGGCATTCTTATATTGTAAAAGGAAATAATTGTTGACCACAATCAATTTTAAATGAAAATCACCATAGCCAATGGGGGAAAAATGAAAACTACCAGACTGATTGTTTTTACTCTGGATTCTTTGTAATAAAATATTCATATCTATATGCTCTGAGGAGTTTGGCAGAACACATCTCAATTAGCATACCTCAGTGCTTCTGTTTGATGAATACCAGATTAGAAATTTAAAGAAGATAATGGCAAAAGATCTTTCACAATCAACAAAGGCTGTCACTGTGAGCAAGCTGACATGTCTTACTTCTTTTTCTAGAAGCACGGGTTGCCTGGAAGCTCCCTACCTGGCTGCAACCTCTCCTAAAGACAGGTACCCATGCCTCTTCCTAGTGAAAACTCAATCCTGCTTTTAACTGCTTTTTGCAATTTCATTCTAAAAGAAAAACTTAAACTTGATCGGCGCTCTTTCTGAAGGCACCGCAGGTAGTTAACAGTTTGGCTAAAAATAATTAAGCCAATTTGTTAATATGAAACTTAAACTCCCTCAGATAGAACACTGTGTTCACAGGATGAAAGAGATCGTCTAAGTGGAAGGTTCTCCGGGGAGGCTTGGAGCCAGGCTCAGCGTGAGGTGTTTTATTTTCTTCTATAATTCTTCACACTTCTGTAAAATTGTTGGAAGCCTGTACATCTGTGGGTCGTTCTGCTTATTCTCTCTGCTGTCACTGGTCCCGACTGGGACTCCCTCCAGTCATTCCTAAGCAGATACCCTACAGCTAGCTCAGAGCATTAACACAATGCACAGTGAACTGAATACAGTATGACAGATGCCTCCAGAAGGGACGACAATGGTATAAACCGAAGACAATAACTGAGATGCACTGCACTTGTCACTAACTAAGATAAAGCTGAGCCTAATTCCAAGGAACAGGCACAGGGGGAAGGCCCATTCATTTATGTTAGTCCTATTTATCCTTCTGGAGTATCTGAATTAAATTGTCTAGCCTTCCTTAGAGATAGATGTAGGTCAGTAAATGGAAAAGTATTGAGTATTCAAATAGTACCTCAGTTAACACATGACACAACTCCCTGATAGATATTGCCACAAGTCTCAGTTAGGCTCCAGTACTGACAACCCTGTGTACAAATATATTTATATGCATTAGGCTTATTTACTAATCCTTTCTGTTAGTGTGTATTTATTGCTCACTTCTTATAGGCAGCCCTTTTTATACTTACGGAGAATAGAAATCCAATTCTTTTATCCATTCAGCAAATGGAATAAAACAGTAAAACAATTCTATCAAAGTGACTATTACAAAATTTTTATTGTAAATTATGGCAGAAATGTTTCTGTTTTAAGAGATTTCATGTTTATTTCTGAGATGTAAATGGTTTCTTTTGTATCCATGTTTTTTTTTCACTAATCCAACTTTTTGGCAGTAAACAAACAAGCTGCAATTCTTTTTTTAAAATTTATTTATTCATTAATTAATTAAAGATTTCTGTCTCTTCCCCACCGCTGCCTCCCCTTTCCCTCCCCCTCCCCCAATCAAGTCCCCCTCCCTGTCAGCCAGAAGAGCAATCAGGGTTTCCTGCCCTGTGGGAATTCTTAACTGACCCATCATAAAGCGGCTAGATAACAACAATATTCCCAGAAGGACTCTGTAGCTCCGTGTGTCTGTGCATCTGTCCACACTAGTAAATATGCGGTACCCAACTATCTTCGAAATTATGCCCACACAGAAAAAAATAATAGATTTTTACATTACATTTTTATAGCAAGCAAAATAGTAGGCAACATGCAATGACTGCAGTAAAAGTAATTACTACAATGTTTTCAAGGAGCCTTTCTAATAGGTTACATTTACACCGAAAGAGGCCATTTTCCAGTTACAAAGCACCGCAATACAGTTACAATTTCACTAACTTCTAAAATAAAAACTATATATTTTAAAAATTGAAATTACATTTTTTATAGAATATATTCTGATTATGGTTTCTCCTACCTCAACACCTGGCAGATCATCCCCACTTCTCCAACGCCCAAATTCACAACCTTTCTTCCTTTCTCACCTTAGAAAACAGACATCTGCCTAAAAATAATAATGGTGAACTAAAATAAAACAGAATAGGATAAAACAAACAGACGGGGGGGTAGAAATAGGGCAGAAGCACATGCAAATGCTGAGAAACACACACATTCACAAATACAGAAACCACAATATATAAGCAAAAGGTCTGTAAGAGAAAAGCACAGACAAAGCATTATGAAACTAGAAACTTGCAAAAAATGACCAATAGTCTTTTAAATCGTCTGTGTTGCTTGATTTGTTACATGGGGCACTTTGGTTAATAGTTCAGTTATAAACCATTCTGGGAACTGGAAGTTTCATTTGTTGGCAAGAGATGTCTAATTGGAATTTTGCTTCTCCAGTTATTTGGTGACTCCATTTAGGTTTTAATCATATATGTATATATTTAAAGAAGTTTCCACTGTAGTAGAGTTCCATGCCACCTCTCAAATACCCCTTAATTTTAGCTGTGCCTTCCATATTGCCTCCTTTCCACACCTCTTCCTTTACCCTCCCCACTTGATTCTCCAATTCCACTTCTCCTCATCCCGTCCATTTTAAACTAACTATTCTATTTTCCCTTCTATAGAGATCATTCCCTTTCCTCATATCCCTTACTCTATACCTAACCTCTGTTATTCTGTGAAATGTAGCTTGCTTATTGAAGGCTTACTAGAAAAGATCTCTATATAGGTGAAAAAACATATTAATATTTGGGGGCTGGCTTATCTCATTCAGGATGATTTTTTTTCTAGCTTCTTCCATTTACCTGCCAATTTCATGATTTTTTCAAAACATTAGAGCAATACTCCACTTTGTAAAGGTACTACATTTTCCTTACCCATTCATCCAGTGATGGACATGCAGGCTGTTTACAATTTCTGGCTATTATGCATAGAATGGCAATGAACATGATTGATTAAGTTTCCCTATAGTTGAAGATATAGTCTTTTGGGTATATATCCAAGAGTGGTATTTCTGGATCTTTAGGAAAATCTCTTCCCATCTTTCTGAGAAACCATCACACTGATGACCACAACAAGACTGCAAAAGTTTTCAATCCCACAAACAATAAATGAACGTTCCCCTGACCCCACATAATCACCGCCATCAATTGTTGTTTGTTTTATCAATCCAGTTGTTCTGATTAGTTTTAGATTAAATCTCAATGTACTTTTGATTTACATTTCCCTGATGACTAACGATGATGTATATTTCTCTAAGTAGCTCTGTTAATTGTGTTTCCTATTTTAAGGTTTTTATTTAAATCTGTACCCCTTTTTAAATTTGGTTGTTTTCTTAATGATCAGTGTGTTGTTGTCGTTGTTTAGTTTTGAGTTCTTTCTATATTTTGGATATTAGTTATCTATAGGATGTAGAGTTGGTAAAAAAAAATATTCCCTTTCTACAAAATGCTGTTTTTTTCAATTGAAGGTGTCCTTAGATTTGCAGAAGCTTTTCAGACGTTTGAGCTTACATTTATTAATAGTTGTTCTTGGTGCCTGTGATCAATGCTCTGTTCAGAAAGCCTTTTCTTGTACCAATGAGTTCAGGCTATTCTTTACTTTCTCGTCCATCAGGTTCAGTGTATCTGCTTTTATGTTGATGTCTTTGATCCATGGGAGTTGAGTTTTCTACATGGTGATAGGTATCTAATAAAAGTGATATTCTTATACTTTATACTCTAAGAATGTGAAAGTTTAAAATAGTATTCACAATTAAATGTTCCTGCAAAAATTTCCATACTAAAATCAAAATTACCTACCTCATGGAACCTGACTGAAGTAGAGCTCAAATGTTAAAGACATCATGATCAAAATATCTCCTTTATTATTTATTATTATTGACTGTAGTGTATATACCTCACCTGTGTATATTAATTTTAAAGGCTAAAGATAATATGGATGGTAGTAGTTTCCAGATTTTTGCTAATTATTATAGTGATATGATAATAAGGGCAACCATTTTATCAATTAACAGGTAAAGCATCAATATCAAATAATATTGATATTTGTAAACAAGTGGTTTCTTTAGACCACATAAATCGATTTGTCTAGCATACCTTGATTTAATCACTGTAGCAAATTTAAAAATAAAAAAATATTTAAAATTTTTAATTTATCAAAAAATAATAGTCAAGATCAGCTAAATAGGGATCTAGCCCACTGGTAGCATTCTTCCTGAGCATGCATGAGGCTGTGGGGTAAATAGCTATATTAAAGTTCTCACATTTCATCCATTATTTAATATTTATTGACTCTACATTTTTCTCTGCTCCCCTCCCTACATCTCCCTCCCCCTTCAACCCACCCAAGGTCCCAATTTACTCAGAAGATCTTGTCTTTTTCTACTTCCCGTATAGATTAGCTCTATGTATGTTTCTCTTAGGGGCCTCATTGTTGCCTAGGTTGTCTGGGATTGTGATTTGTGGGCTGGTTTTCTTTGCTTTATGTTTAGAGACCACTTATGAGTGAGTCCATGTGATAATTGTTTTTCTGAGTCTGGGCTACCTCATTCAAATACAAACAGAATACCAACTAGAAAATGCTTTGGAATTAACTAGCAGCCATTGTTTGGTGCTGTACTAAAATGGGGGTTATTGTAATAATGTAAGAAGTAAGAGTGCTTAGCATCTGTCCTTAAAAACTAAAATTCTAGAAATCATAGGATATTTGAAATGATGTGCTACTATTTAGTTTGGTTTCAGCCAACCCATTTCTGAGCTAATGAAGAAAGTTAATAATTTGCACATAAGCGAGAGAGAGAGAGAGAGAGAGAGAGAGAGAGAGAGAGAATCAGACAGACACAGAGAAAGAGAAACACAGACAGAATGAGAGAAAAAGAGAGCAACAGAGAACTTTAAAAGTAAATACAATAAATTAAGCCATGATTAGAGCATAAAAGTTTCTAAAGTTAAAAATGACCACAACTAGTTATATGATTAGAAAAGTCTTCAGAAAAGAAATAATTAGGATTGCCCGAGTTCCCAAATATTGTGAAAGAATTAAGGGGGTAATTATTAATTTTTAATACTGAAAATCTTGGCTTCATTTTTGGAGCCAATTAACTATAGAAAGGATCTCATGAATAATTTTATTTATTTTCCCATAGAGAAAAAATAATTCTCAAAGTGAATACAAAAGCTACACATCTATCTTCACAAGGAAAAGAGAAAGAATCGAATGAGATATTATCAAAAATATGATATTATTCACAAATAATAATGAAGCACTAAGCTCTGTCTAATGAAAGGAAATAAAAATGACTACCCACAATAAAATATTTGAATTCATCATTGATCAAACTAGGCTAATGATGATTGAACTCATGATCATCCATTCTGCAAAATATTAAAGTCTACACAACTCAGTTCCTTAAGGATTTTTAACATTAGCAATCAATTAGTGATAAAATACACATTTGAGCTGTGTCTTCATGAACCAATGTAAGATTGTTTATAAAAATAAATTACATATTATACATAAACAAATCTCCTATTTGGAGGTTGACTTAAAGAAAACATTATCAAGGCCCGGTAGTGCAGGTCTGTTTGAAACATTAAGGCAACCCTGATCTACAGATTGGTTTCAAGACCCGCAGAAGAACCTTGATGAGACCAGTGAAAAGGAAAGAGATAGATAGAATAGATAGAATATAGCTTAGTAGCATACACAAGACCCAAGGTTCAATTCCAATACTGCAGAAAGAGAGAGAAAATACATTCAAATTTTACATTATGGCTCCAACTATATTAGTATGAGCGTGTAAAAAACTATAAATTAAAATCTTAAAATATATACAGTAGGCTTGCAAACATTCGTTAAATCCTGTGTTTAGATATTTTAAAATATGTAAAGCTAAGGTATAACACAGTAAGATCTGAGTAGGTAGATATATTTACTTACTGCATTTTTATTCCCCAAACTTTTATCAATTTTTGAAAAGATGTAAAATAAAGGAATAAAGAAAATAAAGTTAAGAAATTTTATAAATCTTGGTTTTAAAAACAATGTATATTTAGTGAAATGTGTTGAATTTTTTAACAGGAATTGAAATGTACTGAGAATTAAATTGGCTGAATATAATTGAAATACTAAATCCAAACTAACGTCAGTTACGGTGGCAATCTGAAAAGCTTTGACATACCATTGCAGTGCAGAGGAACTTCTGACCTCTGTATCTGTTTCATGCTCACCATGGTTCTGAAAAGGGGGTCATTGAATCAATGTAAAACACAATTGCATCATTCCCAGTGTCCCCTCAAACCTCAGAAACTTTGGCCTGCATTTCTTTCAGATGTGTAAGACAGAATAGCTCATGCAGATTTTCTAAGATTCTGCATTTGAATAATGGCAGTGTGTGGGCAATGGGATATTTTCCACTCATTATTCACAAGTCTCAGCACTTCAGGCTCTTTTTTGTACAGGGCCTAAGGCATTTGAAAATATACGAATAGTATTCAGTATCTGTTAGCAAGAAATATTACCGTTTCTCTGTGTGAGGTCTTTTCCATGTTAATATTTTATAGAGTAACATTAAATATTGGCTGGTAGCTAAGTATGCAGCCAAATATATGTGAAATTTCACTTACACTTTATCACAAAGTCCATCTTTGAAAACATAAAGGGTTTATGAACAAATTATTTTCCCATTAGAAGGATGTTTATTTATCTGAGCCATATACTAATCAAAAACTTTGACATAGCCAAGAATATTAACTATATGCACAACTAGATGTATATGAGTCAAGTTGCATTAGGAATACCCACCACATCTCTGAACATGAAGAAAATATTAATCCATTATAGAATTCTAAGCCCTTCAAGTCAAATAGACATGAACAGCTAATGTTGTCAACACGATGCAAATGATCTGTTAAACACATTGATGCCTGCTTCGTAACAATGAGAAGATGCCACTCTGGAAAAATATTAACATTCCATCCAGAAGTTGTGTAGACGGCTTTTCTCCATCTTGCCTGGTCCCAGTGGACCAGTTTTCTCCATCCACTGGTACACTCACTAGTTCGTTCCCGCAGCAGCTTACAAAATAACCGCTCTGAGGATTATTTTCAGTTACAATTGTTTGGCCAATGTCTTAGGCTTTTACTGGATAGTTCTAACTATTAAATTAATCCACTTCTATTAATCTGTGTATTGTCATGAGGCTGTGGCTTACCAATGCGGCGTGTTACTCTTTCAGTGGCTACATAGCATTTCCTCTATCTATCTATCTATCTATCTATCTATCTATCTATCTATCTATCTGTTCTGATTTCCTGCTTAGCTTTACTCTGCTGAGCCAGTAGCCCAAACAGCTTTATTTATCAACTAATTAAAAGCAACACATATATCCCACATAAAAGGTGTCTTACGATCTACTTTTTTCAACATGTATCTTAAAGTTTACCTTAAGAATAAAAGGCCAACAATATAAAAATGAAGTATTTTCCTTTTTTTTTGTCTACAAAATAACCCGAGCAGTGATTGATTTAAATGTTTAAATTTAACTCAGTCAAATTCTGAATTTATAGCTAATTAAAAGAGCTTCTAAATCACTATCAGCTTCGTATAGGTTTCTTTATAAGTATAATACACATACCCAATGTAAATTTAGAGTTTCTCTATGGTGTTAATTTGGAGTCGTCAGTTTCTTCCGCTTTATGTTATATTTTACTTGCCAGTCTGGGTTAATGACAGTGGGAAATTATGTATTTATTGTCTTGTACCTTATTTAGGGCTTATTTAGTCCCTGAGGCTAAGGTTTCAGCAGTAGGAGTGGTCCCACAGTACCAGTATCACACTGGAGAGGCCGACAACCTGGTAATTGCATACTCTAGTTGACTGTGCACCTCTGCCATCCCAGTCTGAAGTCTAAAATCTGTTAGTGTCTTGGATAGCCCTTGTATTTAGTCAGCCGTGGAATCCTGAAAATTCTGGCTGTCATATCAGGGAAAGAAACAGCAACAGCAGCAGCAATAGGGTAACTCAACATGGCAACAAGCGGGAAGGACAAACAAGCCTCTTCCATTGTGATAAACTGTTTTTGTCTAGGCTGCTACTAGAAGGTGCTGACCACACTTGGGATCGGTCTTACCATAATTAATGTAATCAGGGCAAGTTTTCAGGTGAGTCTTACTACTCTAATCCGTGACAAATTGACATTAAAACCAGCAATTACACTATTTTAACTCTTTAAGATAAACATAACGGGGAGGAAAATGTGTGGAAAAAAATAATGAGGTGAACCCCTTTCCCTGGCAAACTAGTGCAAAGAGGAGCAGCAGACCACAGTTTTCTGTTACAACTTTGAAGCAAGGAATTTTCTCAGCGTTACCTGGGACTTGATAGTCTTAGAATGTGCAAAAGATTTTTCTCCGGGATAGGAGCACATTAGCTCTCCTTGGAAGGCAAAGGGGGGCCTTTTATAGGAAAGCAGAAAGCTGTGAATGCAAAGCTCCTGCCAACACCTTCCAAAATTACTTTGGAAAACTGAAAATTCAGATACAGTTCAACATGGGAATGATTTTAGACGGTGTGGATGCTTCCTTTGGAGGTACTTTATACAGCAATTGCAAGTTCCTTGGTGCCCAAGAACCAAAAAATTTTTTTTTGCAAGTAGCAGAGTTCCATTCAATTACTTCAGCAGAAATTCTAATCTTATCCAGCATAGTGTATTCAGGTATTTTCTTGAGCGAGCATATACTAGGAATTACGTAAGTCAGTGGGGTGGGTGCATATAACTGTCAACTAGACACAGTTTTGCATCATTAGATTAAGTTGGCCTGTGGATATGTCTATTGCAAAAAAAAAAAATTCTCAATGCTGCTAGTTTATGTGGAAAAACCCAGACCAAAGTGGGTAGGCTCATTTCCTGGACTTTGGCTCTGGCCTGTATAAGTGCGGAGAGGGGCCTAAGCCCAAATAGACACAGTTGAACTCCTTTTTCTCTCTGCTTAATTGTGTATATGACTATTCCTTTTAAGTTCTCAAGTTCATGCCTTGACTTCCACATGAAGGAGGTTCTGTAGCCTAGGATTAGGAGTCAACAATCTGCTTCTTCCTTAAGTTGCATTAGTGAGATCATTTCATCACAATGAAAAAAATGAAGCAAATACAACAAATATGTTCAAGTAAAATATATGAATAATATAAGGGGAAAACGAAATGGAGTATAAAACCAGAAGACTTTATCAAATACTAAGTTTATGTCAACATGAACTTTGCATTCCTGCCCAGTGGCTGTTTCAGAGGACATATTTTTCCAGCATTTCAGGGGGAAGAATGAATAGAGTTAGCAGGAAAAGCAATGGAGGCTCTGTGTTTCATAAATGTGATTAAGTGAGCCAAGCAAATATACATATTAATATGAATCCGCTTCTGCTGTGTTCAAAGGTGAGTGAGTCCTGGTGAGTTTATATTTTCTGTGCTATATTACAGAATATATGTGGAATTCAAATGAGAAATGAATGTAGAAATATCATAAAATGCAAGGGATTACATTTTCTTGCTTTCTGTAATAAAAGAAATAAAATATAAATTCTTCCGGAGTAGAAAGAAAAGCAATTTAAGATACTAATTAAATAGACTACCACTGGTGTATTTTCCATTACCATCTGGTTCCTCTCGGTCTATGAATTTAGTCAGGAAAACAGCAAGTAAGAGAGTTATCAGAACTAGGTCTTTTGTTGATCTTCTGATAGAGTGTATCCTGATGAAAATAGTGTTCTTTTTAAATGTCACACATAATCGTGCATATCCAGAGTAAATGAGCCAGTAAATGGGCTGGCATTAATAATTACACTGACAGGCGTGCAATTTCAAGTGTGGACTAATAACATGATTGATAATTTTCAGATAATTAAATTTAAAATTATAAAAGAACTTTAAACAAACGTGACTTGTAGTTTTTATGTTTAATTAAGCATATGCCAAATGTATGATGATTTATTTCGTGAGTAACTATTTTAAATAGGCATGCTATGTAAAACAATGGAATGTGGAATATTAGTATTGTGGGGCATTATTCATCTGTATACGTCAAGACGATGGTTTCGTGTGTATAAGTACTTTACCTTTATTTTATTATTATCTAATACCTACATTTACTGTGAATTATTTAAAACTTGACTTATAAAATCTTTTCTGAATCTTTATCAACATGAATTTCAAAGCACATCAACAAAAAGAAATTTAGAAACTAAAAGGCAAAAAATAAAGAAGGGGCGAAAGAAAACCATGGCGACAAGGAGAGAGAGAAGATATGACTCCTAAATGGAATATGGTATTCTGGCTGGGACCTGCGCGCTGCAAAAGGACAGCAGGACAAAAGGAAAGCTAAATAAATTACAGGCTTTATTGAAAATTAACATAAAGTATTATTGAGTCCTCAATTGTGACAAAGACATCACACTAACAAAATTAATCCTGTAACTAGCTGGCCGTGGGGCACACATGAATTCCGCACCATACTTGCAGGGCTTTTGTAAATTTGAAAGTGTTTTAAAATAAAGTATATATTAACAACATAGGAGAAAAACTATCAGTTTAAGGTACATCATTAATCTATACAATTACAAATCAAAAGTGGGTTTTCAAACGGGTGAAGAGCATCAAAATCACTCTGACTGTGAATAGCATATGCATATATGAGAATTTTTTTTAAAAAAAAATTCTCAATATGGCAGAGTGTCTGGGTATAAGATGTCTCTGAAGACACACTATATGCCAAGCAGCTCTCCATGAGGACTAGTGATTAACCTTGCGGATACATGTACCAACAGTTTTCTCCAAACTCTGGCCTGAGCTGGCTAATGATGTAAATTGGATAAAGAAAAATGATCCATTTTCTGGCAAACAAAAACAAAAACAAAACCATGCTTATGATTGGTCTGGTGTAAAAGTCTTCCAGGAACGTGGGACTACACAACAGATGTTAGGTGGAAGCTTTTTAGCAGGTGAATTCAGTCACACCTAACTTTGCCATGAGTAAAATAAGAATGGAGTGAATCAGGTATATAAGTGAGAACGGTGATCAAGTGAAGTGACCCTACATGCAAGAAGAAAGAAATAAAATCAATTCTAAAACCACGAGTGGTACTCTTAGACAAGAGAATGAAGCGGAAAATAATGGACTGAGTCACAACCACAGTCTGCCTGTGCAAGAATTGCACATGATGGTAACACTCTCCAATGTTCTTTTCTTCCCTGAATGCATTTCCAATCACCTGTATTAAACGTATAACTTGTATCACCCCTCCCCCTCGATTAATCCTTCTTTTCTAGAGTGAGCAGAATGTCTTATTATTATTAATAAGGTGCTTATTCTTCCAGCCAAAAGAACTCTTCTGGTCTCATGCTTCAAGATTACTGTGCCTACTAGGCATTCCTATTGCCTCACCTCTCTAGTTAGCATAGTCTTATTTACCACTGGCATTAGTTGCTTCTTACCTACTTGTGAACCTCACTATCTGAAGCACTCAGAAGAAAGAGTCTGGCTCACAAAATAGAGCCAACTGTGTGAGCTGGCCCTGAGGGCATGAGAATAGGAGAGCAGGTATGCCTGTCATGTGGTGAGGGAAAGATTCTTCTCCCCTCCTACCTGCAGCAAATGGGAGACCTGACCCAACTCCTCAGCAGTCACAGCGTTCCAGAGAATGGGCCCTGTGCCGCGCCTGGGCAACACAGTAGAGTTAACCCTGTAGAAGGAGCATGGGAGAACTACCCCCAATTGCCTGAGGTAGTTGGGAGAAATGGCTCTGAGGTTAAAGATGGGAAAGCTGTTCCTGCCCCTCCCTGGCTGCAGCACTCAGGAGATCAAGCTCGGCACCTCAGGGCAACGCAGCAGAACAGACACTGTTGGAGGAGGAGTGGGTAAGCCAGCTGCAGCTGCAGAAATTGGACCCTGCACCTCGCCTGGACAGCACAATAGAGCTGGCCCTGAAAGTTTAAGTGTGGACCCTGAGGGATAAAATCAGGAAGTCTGGCCCTCCCCCTTGTTCATTGCTGCAAGGGGTGAACTAGCCAGGGCAATGCTGGAGAACTCACCCTGGTGGTGAGAAACGGGGGAGAACTGGTGGGCTGTTAAATCCTGCAACTACCTAGGCCCTGAATCAGGGATATGAGTTGGTCCATCGCAACATCCACCCCATTAATGATCTGATGGAGCAAGTGATGGTGTCAGTCCTGCAGACCCAAGGCAGGACCTCCGTGACACAAGGCAATAATGAAATATCCAAGAGGAGTTCCAGTGAGGACCCAGCACTGATATAGTGTAGCAGAAACCAGAGTCCTTGAACCAGACCAATGATTCTTTGAAATGAATATTTGCACATAAATATATATGGATAAAAGGATTTATTCAGTTTCACACTATAGCTTACATGAAGAGAATTTCCCTCTTTCTTTTCTTTTTCTTTCTTTTTATCTCTTAAATTTATTTTATTGGGGGAGTTGTAAATGCAGAGGATAGATATGAAAGTATGGGAAAGGAATGGGATTGAGAAGCATAGTGTGAGAGACACAAAAGGTAAATAAAGAGAAAGTTGAAAATTCTGGAAAGCAGAATAAAGCAGATCTCTGTGAGTTCAAGGCCACTCTAGTCAACAGAGTGAGTTCCAGGACAGCCAGAGGTACAAAAAAACCTGACTTGATAAACCAAACAAAACCAAAACAAAACATCAAAAAAAGATGCCTGTTAATAGAGAACCATAACTGTCCAGTGAACAGTGAAGGGACTGCAACATACTCAGCCCTAAATGGGACATCTATATATCTATGTCACACACACACACACACACACACACACACACACACACACACACACACACCTCCTAAGGCTTAAGGATCATCATGAAATAGAGGGTGTAGAGATGTTAAGAGAAAAAGGCAGGAGAAGACTATAACAAAATGGTGTCTGCTGAAAACAGCAGGGCATTTGCACATGCAAACTTAGAGCACCTGTGAGAACATGTGCAAAATCTGTACTAGTCAGACCAGTAACAGCACAGTAAACAGAGACGAACATGAGTCCCATATCTATCTAAAGCGCTATTATTGACTGATGGCCAGTGTTTTTTAACAATCCAGCCTCTGAGAAGTTTCCTATCATCTTTAGATGTCTCTACACCCATGCATGTACTAGCAGCATTACGGGTATTAAGGGTTTAGACAAGAAAAGAACAGCAGATCAAATTAGGAGGGACTTGTCAAGACACACTTTACATGTATGAAGTTTTCAAACAATAAAAGAAAAAATACATTATCCTTTAGAGGCTAATTACTTCAGAAGCAGCTTTCTGATAGATAAAATCCATATTATTAAATAAAAATTTACAAAGCTGTGAGCCCATGTATTCAGTCCTTTTCAACAATATCATTATAAGGATGTAATGATGGTGATTGTATTTATTTCCTGATAAGCATGCCTATTTGAATTTTAAAGATTCCCAGTAAGAATAAAGAAAAAGAAATATTAATTAAGTTGTCAGACATAGATATAATCACAATAAATATGAATGTATTAATAAAAATTAAGAAACTATGTAAATTCCAGCCATGTGCTCTGTAGGAGACAATATGGGAGAGTAAAGATGCTTGGAGTGGAAGGAAACATTAGCTACTTGCAGGAAGTAGTTTCAGTAGAAACATTTTCAAACACATTCTCTCAGCTTTCCTTAGCCAGCTGAACACTGATTTCCTTCAAATGGCAATTTGTCAAACTTAAAACTACATTTTCCAAGCTCCCTTGCAGTAGGTGTAGCCAATGAAGCATAAACTGTAGCTCCAAGGAAATCTCTTTAATAGAAGTTCACTCAGTCGGAAGGAAGACCCATTTTGCACTTCCTGCCATTTTCTCTCTCTGAGGCCTGGAATGTGGATGTGAGCTGAAGGCAAAAATGAAAGCAGCATGTTCAAAGGGATATCAGGAGAAGAGATAAGGCATTGTTTTGAAGTAATTGAAGGCTGCCATTTTAGCTCTGTATGGCCTGGCTCCAGAATAAATAAACTAATGGATGGATGGATGGATGGATGGATGGATGGACGGACAGACGGATGGATGGGTGGACAGACAGATGGACGGACAGATAGACAGACAGACAGACAGATATAAGTAAAATAATGAATAGCCACAAGACAGTTCACATGGTTTTTGGTAGCATACAGCTATATAATCATACAGCTATATAATAAGTTCTAAGTGGTATATAAATAAAATCATCAAAGACTGCTAGAGTGTGACTAAATATCACCAAATTATCCCAGGCATCTATTGATGATGAAAACATCACAACAGAAGAAAATCTTAACCATTATTATTTTTTATCATTTCTTTACATTATTTGTGTCAATAAGTTAAATAGCACACAAGGGTAATATGTCCAATAGCCAACATTGCAAAATCACCTGGAAAATCTTCATTCATATGCTTTGCTAAATATAGTCTAATCTTAAACCTTAGATCTCGGCCAGATAATCCACATGTAGCCTCTCTACATAATCTCCTGTGATCAGTTAGGACATTATCTCAGCATGCAAGTCCAGAGAAATGTTATTGCTGTTATAATCTTGTCTCAGAATTCCAAGAGTAATACTACCTCAACAACCATGTTTGCCAAACTCAAAGACAGGGAATTAGGACATATCTAAAAAGTGGTCTGCCAAATCACATTCTAGCAAGAACATTAAATCTAAGAGATATTGTCACTATCACCTTTATTTAATTTATATTAT
>NW_026067998.1:1573652-1579671 GCF_014885135.2 Alexandromys fortis
TTTAATTGATTTATTTTTATTTTATTATTTTTTGTTTGTTTTTTTGAGACAGGGTTTCTCTTTGTAACAGCCTAGGTGTACAGTAATAAGATTTTGTAGACCAGGCTGGTCTTGAACTCACAAAGATGCACCTGTCTCTGCCTCCCAAGTGCTGGTATTAAAGGCATGTGCCACCACTGCCTAGATTAATTGAAATCTTTATACCTCATTTACCTAGTTTTATCATACATCGAGAGCAATTGGAAAAACCAAAGGAAAATTAATAAATATAATATCAGCATAGGGAACTTAAAAAAATTCTTACAGCAAACTATAGGTTAGTTTAGAATATGAAACAGTGAAAGTAACCCAGATTAGAGCCACACTAAATATAAAAGCTGAAATAGGTAATTATATACGAGACTGTAATTTTAGGGAATGAATATATAATTAATTAATATATTATATATATGACTGTTTAGGAAATGAATATATATTCACATATAGGTATAATATAGGTATAGATATATGATGACCACAGGAAATCTAAAAAATGTACATGAATCTATATAATTTAGATGATGTGCTCTAATCCAAAAATAGTTTTCTGAACTAAAAAGGCAATTAAAAATAATCTCAAAATACTTTAAGTTTTAAATACGCAGATACTTTCAAAGATTCCTGAATCAAGGAAAATACTTTATTGTGGGATATTGTTTAAATTGTGTGGATATATATTACTATGATTGGTTTAATACGCAAGCTGATTGGCCAATAGCTGAACAGGATAAAGTTATGTGAAAAAACAAAATGAGAGTGATGGAAAAAAGAAATACAGCATCAAAGGAGATGCACCAGACACTGAGGAAACCGGGCATGTAGAAAAGATATGAGTCACATGCCAAAGCATAGAAAATAAATATGGGTTAGTTTAATTGTGTTAGCTAATTATAAGCCTGAGCTATTATCTTAGCATTTACAATGAATATTAACTTTCTGAGTGATTATTTGAGAGTGACTATGGACACAGGAAAATGCTACCTACAAATGGCTTTCCAATGTGGAGCTGAAATTTCCCATTAGACCTAAGAAAGCTTTCAACGGATTCTAAACACACAAACACAGAGCCAAATGTAACTTCTTAGTCTCGTGTTGTTCATGTCAACTGTGATACAAAGACATCTCCTAGCAGCTGGTAACACATCGTGAGCTAAGCCACATGTAGGGGCCTGAAATCTATCACACTGGACACATACAGAAAGGAGTCCCCGAGCCACATGCTATGTGGTGGAGTGGATATAGGGTTTCCTAATGCAGACAAAAAAGGTTACAGAAATTCAATAAAGATAGATTCAGAAAGAGAAAAACTTCTGAATAGGTTACAGTGTGTTAAAATCATAGATAGGCTTGAGAGAGAAATGAGATGGTATAGACAGTCACAAAAAAAGGAAATATATAGTTTTAAAATAATAAAGTACTTAAAATGGCTTAAAAGAAGTAAAGTAAAAGAAATAAGTCAAGTGAAGATGGGAAATACACAGAGAACTTTGATCTTATATGTTATTGTGTTGTCTTTAAATCTTTTGGCTTATAAGAGACTATGGATAATGAAAACTGATAGATAAATCAACCTATATATTTCAAAAATATCTTGACTTCAAATTTTAAGTCAAAATTATGTTTCTTTCACAGGAAATAAGAGGCTATGGACTCATTCCAGATTAAAGAAAATCAAGTTTGATCAAGAAAGACCCCCTAAACAAATTATAATGACAAACATAAAATAAACCTAAAATACTATAAAACACAAAACATACTTTACCTACTCAACCACAAAACAAAAAACCATCTTTGACTGACTTGTATACAATGCACAGTCTATATTGTATTAATGCAGATATTGTGTTACCTTTAAAAATTTATGTAGTTTGAGAGCAAAAGGACCAAACACCAATAAAAATGTATGGCCCAGGTGATCCAGCATCCAGAACAGTTCTAGAATGCTGATTAAAGTGATCCAACTTCACAGGATACTGCAAAAATATCTAACAATTTCTCAAGGTTCCTCCAAAGATATCTAATGCCCTAATGTAATTCCTTTAAACTGTGTAAATATATGTTACTCTCAATGGTTTAATAACAAGACCAATAGCTTAACAGGATAAAGTTAGACAGGAAAGCCAAACTGAGAGTGATGGAAAGAATATGTGTGGCATCAGGGGAGATGCCAGCATACACAGAAAAAAAAACAGGCATGAGTCATATGACAAAGCATAGATAAAAATATAGTTCAATTTAAATGTAAAAGTTAGCAAGTAATAAGCCTGAGCTATTGGCTGAGCATTTACAATTAATAATAAGTTTTTGTGTAATTATTTGAGAGTGACTGCTAACACAGGAAAACTCTGCCTACACTTTACTGAAAAACATACTAGACATAAATATATTATTTCATATCAAAGTACTGGGATTCATCAAAAAGAGATTAAAAAACCGTAGGTCGAAAAATATCATTTCTGCACAATAGAAGATAGACTAGTAACTAAGGATTTAAATCATACAGAAATCAGAGGTTAATAAATCTAGATCAATGTTCATTCCATAAAAATTACCAGATTAAGAATGTTGTTGAAGACCATCAATGATAGCAGAATGACGCAATCTTTCTTGTTAAATAGATTTAAGAAAATGTAAATCAAATAATTTTCCTTTATTGTTTTCTGCTTTCTCTGTTACTTCTTCATTCTTTCTTTTTTATCCTTTTTTTTATTATTCTTTCTTGTTCCATTCTTTGTAAAAATGTGGCTGATGAATTTAAAATCTTATTTGGAATAAATATTACCAAGTTTATGTACATACTTCTTGAAGAGGAAAACAAATTTAGAAAAGTTGAATTTATAACCATCAAGATTAAAAGAGCTAGTTTTAAAAAATATCAGTGTTTTCAGTCATAAAAAAGTTGATTAGGCATTAAAAAATGGAAAAATCCAATACTGAATATCACTGTCAAATGTAGGGCAATCCATTTGGCGCTAGATCCACTGAAATCCACACTATAAGAAACTGAGAACCTAAGGAATGCTGTCATATAATCCATAAACTTTCAAACTTTTCTTAGCTGTATAGCAAGAGTGGGTGTCGTAAACATATAAAAGAATTCCAAAAAAGTAGGATTAAGCCAATAATGTAATAAAAAAATTTAGATGTCTTGAAGCAGTTTTCAGAGAAAGTTTAATAGCTTTTTGTAGTATGAGCAACCTTGTTAGTAAGGAAAAAATATAAAGTAAAACCACAGTGAGATACAATTATACCTTAATATGAGCAAATGAATATATAGACATATAGATGATGATGACATTGATAGATGACAGAAAGATGATAGATAGATAGATAGATAGATAGATAGATAGATAGATAGATGATGCTGAATTGGAAACTACATAAACTATCCTACAATATTGATCAGAATAGAAATGTATACAATTTATTTCAGAAAGAATTTAAAAAATCCAATTACAAAAATAAAAGATCTATAGAATCTAAGAACAATTCAATCTACTTGCATGTATGAGCCAATATATGTGCAGTTATTGTATAATTAAATTAAACTAAAATGTCAGAAATAAAGCAATAAAATACAATTAAGTTATGGGAGAATATTTATAACACAATTTTATTTCTACCAAGTACAAGACCACTTATGAAAATCCAATGATAGGCTCTTTTAGAAATATTTCTGAAACATACATGATTTAATTTTAAGAAATAATAAATATAAGATCCACATTAATTGATATCTGACAAAGTGTCTCAAAACATATCAAGAAAGGTTCTAAAAGAGGCTTCAGCAGTACTGGAAATTGATATACTGATATTCATTTTTATTCATTTATGACTCTTCTACCAATAATTTTATAATAAAAGGTATATTTTCTCAAGTAATCAATTTTATTAAAATAATGGTTTATTTTCTTTTATCCTGATTTTATTTTATCTAAAAAAATAAACTATATTTTTTCATTTTATAAACCAATCCCAGTTCCCACTCCCTCCCCTCCTTCCACTCCCTCCACCTTTTGCTCTCCACCCCCCATTCATTCCTCAGAGAGGGTAAGGCACATTGTTTTCGGGACGGTCCTAGGCCCTTCTTACTATATCTCAGCTGAGTAAGGTATCCCTCCAAAGAGAGTATGTTCCGAAAGCCAGTACAAGCAGTAGGGACAAATCCTGGTTCCACTGCCAGTGCTCCCGCAGTCTGCCCAACCATACAACTGGCACCCGCATTCTAAGGTCCTAGTTTGGTCCTATGCAGTTTCATATCCTGTCCTGACAGAGTTGGTGAGCACCCATTACCTTAGATAAGCTGATTCAGTGGGTGTCCCCATCAAGGTCTTCACCTCTTTGCTCATAGTCTCACACCTCCCACTCTTTGCCTGGTTTATTTTCTTGCAGTTAGAAATACCCTCTTATTGAAACAACATTTTAGGAACAAAACCACCTACTTCTTGATGAACACTGTCTTACTGAGTAAAGCAAACTATCAGAATATAGAGTTAATAATGATTGTGACTAAAACATGTTATTTTCTATTTCCCATAAATATATATGTGTATATTACATTCATCTTTTCTTTCTCATTTAGAAAGCAGTAAGTGTAATTGGTTCCAATAAAGGAAATTAATGTAAAGATAAAAATTGTGTAAAGAACACACAGTACTACTTATTTTTGCATACCAGGCAATAGCAAAAATAAGAACTGGTACCTTAGAACTATAGTCTATTATCTACACAGGTTGCAGCGGGAGGATGACTGACAAAACTGACATAACCAGGTCAGAGTGTTCTGGCAGAATCTTCCAAGCAATAACAAAGGCTTAGGATGATCAGGGCCATGTGTCCCTCCTGTGTGGAGCAAGGGACTAGGTCTCATAGCAAGTAGGATAAGAACTCTATATAATTCTAAAGAACTGAAAACTGTGAGATATAGTAAATGATATTTTTATTTTATTTATTCATATTATTATTTTAAAGTGTAGGGTGATGTGTCAAACTAATACATTTTGGATATTAGTTCTTTAAGACGTTCAAAATTCCAATTGTTAAAGACCACATTAGAGCATGAGACAGAGCTTTGCAAAAATCCTCAGGTATCAATTTAAGATTTTCTCTGGTAGAAAAAACTATTTACAATTTATAAACCAGCATTCAATAAATTACCATGGAAAGATAGTCTTCTTCCTAATAAGAATCAGTATATTAGTGAAATAATGTTTTACTCTCCTTAAGGAGCTTTTAAGTTATAGACAGAGATTCATAGAAAACTAAAGGTGGAAAGAAGTCTTTGCAAGTCAAATTTGGGGAAACTTAGTTCCTCTGAAACTCTCACTCTCAGCAGCAATAAGGGTGAAAGGAACTGAGTGTTACTGAGAGCAAAACTTCCAATTGTCTGGGGAAGTTTAAATTTTCTGAAAGTAAGTAGAAAAGTAATTCATGTGCTTTAAAAACTTGTTGAAATGAGATTGGATGTCATACAATTATAAAATGTGTGTGTGTATACACACACACACATATATAAAATGTGTATGTTACATATTTTACCTTACATATAAATCCTTAGCAAGACTGAAGTAGCTCCAGACTTATTATACATTCATTTAGACCATAATAAATGATTGTTTAAAAGAGGAAGATTTTTAAAATAATGAAAAAAAGTCCTTAGGCAGGTAGGATGGTTCAGCAGATGAAGTACTTCTAAGCTGAAGACTGAATTCCATGCCTAGAATCTACATGGTGAAAGAAAGAACCAGCTGTACACACACACAGACACACACACACACACACACACAGAGAGAGAGAGAGAGAGAGAGAGAGAGAGAGAGAGCGCCATGTGTTTACACTTGAGCAAATTGCATTTAATACATCAGCCTGTTGTGGTGTGATACCTAAATCCAAATTAGAGATAAGAAAAACATTAATGTGTCCATAAAAGATGTTGAAATAGGAGCGGCGGCGGGGCTGCGGCCCCAACACCCCAGCCGCT
>NW_026067998.1:1580113-1606884 GCF_014885135.2 Alexandromys fortis
CAGAAGTAGGGGGAGGGGGAGAAAAGTGAGGGGAGGGGGAGAAAAATGGGAGGCTGGGAGGAGGCAGAAATTTTTTTCAACAAAAAAAAATAAAATAGGAAAAAAAAGAAAAAAAAAAACAAGAAGTACCATCTACTTTTAATACTACAAAGGAAATAAGCATGAAACTGATATATAAAATTTGAAGGCCAAAGATTGCATTAGGGGTGCTAGGGACAAGGAAAGCCTAGCAGAGAAACATTGGTTTTTCTGAAAGACAAAGGAAAAAGAAAGTCTGTCCATGTGTTTCACAGAGACAGAATTTTGGCAAGGTGTACTTAAGGCAGAGCAAAGCACCCAAAGACAGACAGCATATTCAAAGAAGCGAGAAAAGCGTCAGTGACGTGGCAGAATAATTAGTTTCAAGAGGTAGCAAAGATTGGCATGATGCTCCTAGAAGGCTGCAGAAACAATCTGGATTTTGTTTGCAGTCCAGTGAAAAGCTGTTAAGTTTTGAAATAATTATCATAATCCATTCTACATTCTGCCGCGTGTAGATGATGGGTCAGTGATGATGAATATTAGAAGCGATGCTCTGAGGGCTGTTGCGGTTACCCAGGTAAAAAAAGCATGGCAGTCCTAACTGAAGCTGGACAGTACGTGTCACAGGGTCATCTGTAGGAATAAAGAAAGGAGGCCTACTAGAGATACCGACTGGGAAGCCTCAGGAATGTTCACGGAGTTAGTTGAAGGGAAGCAACTGTTGAGCTGTTCTCTATCACCATTTGACTGTCTATCTTAAGTCGTGGAGGGTAGAATTCAAGACTTATCCAGAAGGTCTGCAGCATGCTAAGGATACACATAGGAAGAAATTATGGAAAATAGAAGTGAGTTTTACTAAAGGAATAGTTTTACAAACGGGATAGTTGAGAAGCTACAGTTGTGAAACTAGGTGTATGCAAAAGGAAGAGAAGTAAAAGACAGAGAGCTAGCACAACGCTGAAGAAGGAACTTGCTGCATCCTCACAGCTAGAGATCCACACACTTAGAAGAATAAAAGGCTTTCTGCTTGATACAAGGAAACAGAACAGACAAGTTTAAAAGTATGAAAAGACATGGAAGCAACTAATTTAAGAAAAAGAGCCAATGGTCTAGAAGTCGTACGGTCACTGCACTGCTGTTCCAGAAGTACGCGAATGACAGAAGTTACGCCTGTTTCATGCAGATATACGATCCTTAAATCATGATTACCACTTTGAGAAGGGAGAGCCAGGAAAGGGTTATAATAATAATTCTTATAAACATCACGATAAGTGTGGACAGGCAGACCTACCACTGTGATCGCAAATGCTTCTGCTTGCTTATGAAACGGCATCTCTCTGGTGTTTATTTGTGCTCATGGGATGTTGCCAGCTTTCTGAGAGGGCTCCACGTGGGATAATGGCAACTCTAAGTAGCAGTTCCCGTGGCTAGGCGTAAGGTCATGGTGTGCTCACTTGTGGCTTCTAAACAGCTGTTCTTGGAACCATTGAGGATATTCAGGGTTGAATTCCCAAGATTAAAACTGTCGTAGCCTCTTTGCTGTTTCCTCTCTTCTCTTTATTCCACTGACAGAAGGGCATATCTAGAATTTTTTCTCATTCTATTTATAATTTTAGAATTTTGTACATAAACTATCCCACTGCTTCCCTCTCTAAATCCTCCCAGAACTCTGAACTGCATCTCCCTCCCAACTTCATTTCTGCCCTCTTTCCACAGTCCACTGAGTCCCATTAGTACTGCCTATATGGGCACGAATGTAGGACCACCCCCAGAGCATGGGCTAAGTTCTTGAAGAAAAGTGACTCCCCATCATGGGACTTACTCACTTAAAATAGCTCAAAGATTCCGCAGTCACTAGCTCCTAAGTTTGATTTACATCAGAACAACCTTTGGAAAGTATAAATTTAGAGTTCTTTCGAACAACTTTATACCAAAATTGCAGGAGATCAGATTATTCATCCTAATATATATGTTTCTGAAAAATAATCAGTGCAATTAATAAAAACTTCTATTCAGAGCTTTTATTACATATTAAAATATCAAGATAAATGAGATTTTTAAATCTTCCATCTCTGGTCCATAATTATTTTTCAAGTCACATGCCACCAATCCCACGCACCTAACTTGAGCCGTAAACATTCTTTAATTTTTACTTATTTATATTCTGAACCTTTCACCAAACAGAAACATTAGAAGTTCGATATTCTCATTGTGAAGCTAATTTTCCCTGATGGCTCTACAGATACTAAAAATAAATATAAATCTTTGCTTAAACACTCACTATCCCATTGACAGTCCTGTGTCTTTTTCCTCCATAAGATTTTGTGTATGTGAAAAAAGAGAGAGATGGTTGTTCTCTACTTTGTGTCTTCAGCATTTATCATAGTTCTGGGTAAGCATGTTGTTTCTTTGGCGCTCATGCAAGCTAAATCAAAAGATGTTGTGTTTGAGTGGAAATGATATTTATTCAAAATGCAACCGTTTAGCATGTTCTTGAAATATTAAAAAAAAAACTCCATCAGCAATGGAAAGGAATTCCCAACTCAGAATTGAATGGGGGGGGGAGTAAAGATGAGACTTCACAAAAGATGTGAAAGAAAGAAATCAATGTTTGAAAATTCTTAAGCTCAATTTAAAAACGTTCATATAAGAGTAGAGAAATGTGTCAATCAAGCCTAAGTGTCTATTTAAGGTACAGAAATGATAAGAGTAAAGTGCTGAAGACACACCAATGACTGGTAGTGATAGCTCTGACACCATCAGATTAAGCTCTGGTACTAGCCTTAGGATCCTTGTTAACTTCCTTTTCTTCTTCTCACTGGAGTTGGAAACACGAAGACCTCCACTACTTGCCTTGTGCCCTGCAGGCATTGGATAAAATATGAGCCCCGGGACAGGAAATGATAAATCTGAATAGCAAAACCTCAAGTGAGCACTGGTTTCTCTACTTGTTATCTTGTTGTCAGGGAGGAAGACGGGGTGGATTCTTTAATGGAGTAATATGTTCTGTATATTATGTAATAGTTTCAGTAAATAAAAAAAAAAAACTCCTACACTGCTACAAAGATTTTAGAAAGGGGAACAACAAATTACAAAATATTTTACAATGTAAACTTCTCATACTTTTGTGCTCACAGTGTACCTACATTTTCTGATCTTTTATCAGTCTTTCCTTGAAAAATATCATCAAAATCTAAGCAGGACTAGTGACACTTAGTGGCAGAGAAGTTGGAAAGCATGTGTCAAGCCCAAGGGATCCAATGACCCTTGCCACATGGAGATGGACTAATATTTTTTTTTTAAATTTGGGATCAAAAGGGACAGGCAAGATAATTGATAAAGTTACCATAAGTTTGAAGTCAATTTAAAATATAAGGTGAGTTCTGGTTCAACTTGGACCACAGAATGAGATCCTATCTCGAGAGAGCAAAAAGATGAAATTGTAATTTTGCAATGATTATCCAAATTAATCATATTATCTCATTTAAATATTCATTGAACGAATTGTGCACAGCATGTGATCTCAAAGACAATAAAGGAATATGTTTTCTTGGGTAATAGAATTTAAACCAAACAATGTTTTATAATATGTTTTCTTGGGTAATAGAATTTAAACCAAACAATGTTTTATCTGCCAAATGTCTAAATGGTACTGCTTGATATCTGAGTACAAAATAGTTTATTACTATATTCACATGTTTCTTGAGTTTTACTTTCTCCTTAACGGAAAATAATGCTATTTATTTATGTTCTTATGGACTTTACATTTCAGGGCAAAATTTTTCATATCAACCTGATGAGATAATAATAATAATTTTGACAGAATCATATTCCTTAACTATGGAAAAATAATTATGATTGAAAGTACTACTTTTTTCTTCCAGTGGATTATTGTTAGTACTCAGTGGCCACCAGGCAATGTATGCATCATGGACATGTGGCGGTTGCAGAGAAGATATGTTCAGCATCTTAAGGAAGCATGTGAGTTATTATGAAAGAGAGTGAAACCCGGCCCATATGTTCAGTATGTGTGCTGAGTGTGCTGGGTGATACACAAGTATAATAAAGTGAAACTAGTGTCTTGGTAACGGATACAAAAGGGGAAATCACATACATGCAGATCTTTACATTTGAACCTTGTAAGTAAATCAAGCCCTACTTTCAAATGGACAAAACTCAAAGACCTAACTGTCTCAAAGTGACCAGGTCGTGGTATCTCAAGTCATATTGTCCTTAATTGTTTTAAATGCAGATATCCACCTTCATATTTAAGTAATTTCATCTTGATTCATCTGTTCAAAATAGGCTGATCCCTGCCTTCCTTAAAGGAATATTGAATGAATATAGTTAAAACGAAAGAAAGTTAAGTGTCACTGGAAAGAATAAAGTTAAAATAAAATAAAAGAGAATCTTGGTATCAAAGAAAGGCTCATTACATTACTATTTTATTTATCTGGCATAAATAATAAATTGTATTTTTCAAGATGAAGGAGGGCGCAATCATCATTTCTTTGTGTTCTTTAAATAATAGATGAGACATTTATAAAATTGGACTCCAGCAATGAACTGTTTTTACAGTCTAATATCTAGTGCACACTCCCACTGACAGTACACTCTCTGCAGCCCAAGCGAAGTGTGCATCAGAGCTGTGTGGCTCGGATGGATTGACAGCTGTGCCCCGCAGAGCAGGTTAAGTCGTACGGAGCAGGAGTCCACATCGGAGCCAAAGCTCATCCTTGAAAGACAAGCTTGACAGCTTCTGAGCATGCTGGAGAGCTCATTTGTCGGGCTTCGTAGGATGATTCACTCCCGCAAAGCTGCATGTCATTAGGAGCATTTGATAATTCTTGTGGACTTTGTTTCCTGTCATATCAAGTATTATTTATTAGGAGCAAATTAAATTTCTCAGTAGTTCTGACTACTGAAATGGAAATGTTTATCAAGAACCGTTTTGCTTTTGGGTTGTCACATACCCATGAGCTTAAAGTGTCATTTCTGCTCAGCATTAGTAACGCCACCCAATGACTTTTTTTTTTGATGGTTACATCTAATTTTGCATGAAGTAAACTGTGTCTGACACTCAGTGGATTATTAATGAATACATATTTAACAAATGACTAGGAATTCAGAGGAATACCTTAAATGAAGTGGGAAAGATGCCAAAACTCTATTCCCAAGTGTGAGAAAAGTATTGGTGAAGGATCAGTTAAGGCGGATAACTAAAGTATAATTTATTTTTAAATGTAAAAGTTTTAAGCGAGATCCATCATACCACTATACTTTCTTCAGTGATGAAAACAACACAAAAAATTCTTTGCCTTGTCTCCCGGCACTCTATAGAAATGCCAACGAACCCTTGCCACCAGACAGAAACAAAAGGATTCAAAGATATACTGCTAAAACAGTGACAAGCCAACTGCTGTCTCTATCTGAGAGCAGTATATGACTAAATATGAAATGAATTTTTGAAATAAGGGCTGCATCTTGCCCAAATAATTACTGTATTAAAACCAATGTCACTTTCGTGAGGGGCAGGCAGATGAGATATTTGGCCAATATCTTATCCTATCTTACCATAGCTTATTTCTTCTGCAGCTGCATATTCCCCCCTTCGTTCTTTGCCTCGATAAAGCCAAATACCAGAATGTTAAATAAACTTCAAAGTTCAATTTCCACCCCCATGATGTATTTGCCTGAAAAACAACATATTAGCACTGCCCTTTTTCCTCACTGGAAAGCATCATGTTTGCTTTGAACTTGCCCTCTAAAGTGCCATGTAATACACATCTATGTATTTTATACATAGGCCTTTTCATCGCTTACACTTTAGTAACCTTACTTTTATTATATCTCACTGCTTTTGTCTTAGTAAGAAAACCTTAAAGTAATCCTTAAGACAATTGAGTTTTCAAAAAATTAAAATGACTCACATATTTGTTGCAGTCTCAGGAAATGAGGCCAAACAGCCAAACTGGGTTGTGATCAGGGCTGCTGCTAGAAAATCAGAATCAAAGGCAATGGGGACTTACAAGCCTATTTTTAATGTTACGCAGGAAAAAATGCACAATGCACTCTATTGAATTTCCCTCTGACTTGGGAAAAGTTATAATCGTTTCTAATTTTCTTTTTTGTGATATATGGCCATCTGAAATCAAGCAAACAGAAATTTCTAAATGTCAAAGTATAAAGTATTTAATAAACAAAAGGCACAGCCAAAATGTCTGCTGTATTCTGGAAATGCTCCCTACACAATGAAGCTGACAAGGCAGCCTGCCATTGTAGCATTAATTGCAGGCTTCAGAATGGAAGCATATTTCTCTGCAATTAAGAGTCTCTGAAACTCAAATATGATCTACAACAAGATTCTCTTCATTTATGGTAAATTGTTTCATAATTATGGCATCAAGTGATATAAGTGATGGCTACCGGACAGTCTATGCTTGAGAAAAACAAGTCTCCATTATGGTTGTTGTTCTCTCTCCTTTCTCTCCTGCTTCTCCAGCATCAGTGCTAATTGTCTTGTGGGAAAGGCAAGACTTGGAGCACCTTGCTGGATATTGCCGAGGGGACTCTCTAAGGAGCACAGGGCACAGACCAGGCAGAGTCGAATCCTCGGTGGAGGTCGTTCTGTGTAAGAAAGGTGCTCTAGTTCTAAGAACACTAATACATGTGTAGCCAAAGGCTTCCAAAACTGTCTAAAGTCACAAGAGAGGTAAGAAAGACTCCCCAGGACAAGAGTAAAGAAACCAGGATATCTTTATCTATCCCAATTGCAGCAATGTGGACGGGTATACAATAGTCATTACATCCACACACTAATAAACAAAGAAATGCATTCTCATACCCACCCTGTAAGTGATTGAGAACAGGGGATGCCATGAATCATCATGCTTTGTGTTCATTTGAGTGTGGATGGTGGGAGATCTTGGAAAAGGCAAACTGAAAAAGACAGAAACAGATATCATCTTGGACTCCAAAAGTTGGCCAGATAAGTATTGGCCAGGGCTTTCAAGATGGCGAGCTTTCTCCAGCCCTAGCTGGCAAGATTTCAAGCTGTGCCAATAAAGCAAATGGAAATTTCTCTGCTTTCCTTTGCAAAGATCGCTAACAATGCTCCTTTGCCCATGGACTGCTATCATTTTTGGAGATTAGGAAAATTTTGCTCAAGCATAGTTTGTCCCAGCAACAGCATGGCATCATTATTATGTTCCTGCTCACATCCATCCTGAATAGATTTTTCTCTATCTTCCCTGGATCAGACATTACACAGCCTAGTATCTGCATTAGCAAAGTCTTTAATCTCAGTATTAACCCACATTTCTTAGCATTATGTATTGATAAATGGCGTTGAGGTGATTAGAGTGATCTTACACTGCAAAGATTTATCCTAGTATCACACCATCACTAAAATCTGACTCCCGGTCCCAAGAAAGCAGGCTATAGCTGTCAGTTACTCAATACGTCACTGCCTCAACACCACTTGGCACAACCTCCTTTGCTTTGAATCATGTTGCTAGTCAGGATTAACATCTACTCACATGGGGCCTGTTTCTAATATGTAATCACTGTTGTAAGCAAACAGATGCCCATGTCCACATCCCTGTGTGAGAGCCGCAGTTGAAGAGTAGGCCCCAGCAGTCAACACAGCTCTGCCTTTAGATAAGAACTGTGGATACAGTAACTCCTGATGAATCAATTTAGTCAGCAGAAAGTGGAAGTCACCGGGAATGTCAGCAAACAGTGGAAGAATCATTTGCTCTAGGATTACAGAGCAAGAGTAATTATGTCCCCGTAAATTACCATTTATTCTTGCTTCTTGTTTCTTTTACTTCCTTCCTGCCCAAATGGACAGAGTCGGGAAGGATTCTGTGCCCAAATGAAACTTGAGTGATTAATTCCAAATACTTTTTCTATTTTCTATATTAAAAATATGAAATCCGGAAGTGTGTTATTTGTCAAAGGCCACCTACTTTATTAGAGGAATGTTATTTTATCATTCATGGAAATTATCACCTTATGAAGGTGATTTTTATAATGCCTTTTTGTTGTGTTTATATTTTTCACTATTTGTGCAGTGTTCATTAATTAAAATTATTCATTCAATTTTGTAAGTCCATGTCATCTGGTTCTTTCTAGAAGTCATGCTATTTAAGGAATGAAATGCACATGAAGAAAATGTCAATACTGACACATCTCAGCACGTTGCTGTAGTTACTGCCCTTGGAACTTTTGGAAATTAGAAATCATAATCATGTATCATGAGTAATGCATCTGCTCTATGTCCTCCTCTTTATTAGTTTCTATTACATTGTTCATAAATTGAACACATTAATTGTTCAATACTATTTTTATCCATAAAAGGCTACCATTAACTGAAGCACTACAACTATTCAATGCTGGTTATTTTGGGTTTTGTCATCATATCACTTACTCAGAATGCAATGCCCTGAAATCTAGTGAAGCTATCCTTAATCTCATTGCTGCCAGAAATGTGGAATCTTATATTCTGAGTTATTTGGTATTTTAATTAATTTGAATAATGATGTATGCTAGAGGTAAATAGGTGGGATTGAGTGACTGTATCTAAGTCTAATTGCTAAGTCACACAAAATGTAAAGTAATATTAACATGTAACCTAGAATCTTCTCTGGTTTGAAACCATTTGTTTTATAATATTGTTATATTAACTTTATTAATCTTCAGGGCTATAAATATTAAAAACAATGTTTAAAATATGAATAACTAATCCAGAATTCCCAGAAGAATGGTAAATGTAATATATGTTACATGTCAAACATTTAAATATCAATAGCTTGACATATCTTGTTCAGCTGTTCCTGTAAGAAAAAACTTTTCAATACTCTATATATTATTCTTAAAGCACAACTTGTTACCATTATAAACTAAATCACTTCATTAAATTATATTACTACTAGGTGTGACAAATTCTGATATATTCTTTATCTTCTATCTGATTCTACGCTTATCTATATTATTTTATGATGGGGAACCCCTGCCAGCCAATGACCTTTAAGAGGTTGGACCAGGTTAAGGTATGAACTTATGGGTACCCAGAGCAAACCACTGGCCCACCCAGAGCTTGCTCTTTCTGGTTCCTGCATTACACACCTGAGGCTGGACCTCTTATTTCTGTTCCACGAGTTTGGCTATTATAATAAAGAAAATATAAGTGGAATCTTTTGGTGTTAGCTTAGGATTTTTTGACCCACATCCTCACCCCCAATAGCGGGAGTATTTGCTATTTCTGTTTATAATATTTGTACACCTATGCAAAGTTGTTTTGTCAGATTGTATGCATGCATGAATCTACCTCTGCTTAAGACATTTTGTATACTGATACAATTTTAGGATATATTTATCAGATTGCATTATACATTTCTACCTCTGATCAAGACACTTATACATTATTTACATTTTGAGGTCATTGTCCTCATTTGCTACATAGATGTTTAAAGATTGTTCAATATTCTAATATGAAATCTTAGTCTTTAACTTACGCAGTTATTAAGTATTATAGGTCAATAGTCATCCATGTTTGTCATACTTATAGTTAGACTAATCAAGTTCTTTAGATATATAGAAATTGTATTTTGCATAGATATGTAATCTTCAACCACTTCAAAGAACTGTAGTACATGTCATTTTAATAGCTTATGGTTCTGTTGATGTGAGACACAATTAGTTCTGACAGCACCAATCTTTACTGAGAGAATGTTGAGCACCAAAGATACTCTATTTGGAGTTTGTTTTCTTCTTGGAACAACTGGCTTTTGGGCAAGGAACTCCCCATGCCTCAACCACTGACAAAGTACATTGTGTCCAAACTGAATAAGCAGAATACAAGGAAAAAGATGGTTAAACCTTGTCAAGATAGGATAAGACAGTTCTAAATATTTTCCTACCTCTAAAAATGCTAGGACTTAGCCAAAATTGGTTGCTTCAACATTGCAAATGAGACTTTGGGTGATTGCTCAGATATTCAGTTGACTCTATCATATACTGCACATTTTGGAAGCTGCTTGATAGCACTTCCTGCCTATTCATGTAATATTATCTCTCTTCTCAAGCCTTTGATGGGGTTGAAAATTAAATAGTCACAGTTGCCTTCCTCTTATGATTTAGCCAAGTCATTTCCAATCCAAAACTTAGACTCTTTAGGATAAAATGTTTATTATAACATTTAGCATGTTTTCCTACATACTATTATTTATGTTGGTTATAATCCTAATTTTATACTTGATATCTGTTCCTGGTGTATATAGTTTTGTATTGAGTTTGGAACTCTCTTATTTAGACAAAAGGGGGAGTTGATGAGGAACATCTGTCAGCCAATTACCTTTAAGACATTGGACCAAGTTAGGGTGTGACTTATTGGGTACCCAAAGAAAATCACCGGTTCACCCAGGGCTCTCTCTCTCTCGGGTTTCAGTGTTATACACCTGAGGTTGGAATTTTCATTCCTGTTCTGTGAGTCTGCCCATTATAATAAAGAAAACATAAGTAGACACTTTTGGTGTCAGCTTGGGATTCTTTGACCCATGTCTTCACTCCCAATAATTTTATTTTTACTGTTAGGCAAAATCCACTAAAGTTTCATAGTATGTTAAATATGCCTTCGTTGCTCTGGAAAGTGAATGGTATCAATAATGGGGGATGCTGAATAGAAAGTGAGTGGTATTGATCATGAGGAATGCTGAGGAGATGGTCTAGGGTATGCACTGCGTTGCAGATACAGAGCTCAGAGGATAACCCACACAAGTCATTTCTCACTCTCTCTACTTTGAGGGTCTTGGGGTTCAAACCCAAGTTGTCAAGCTTGATGGTTCATATTAGATGAGACATATTATTGGCTCGCTAGAATGTTACACATTGAGGAGAGAATTTCAGTGTCTGGAAAACACGTGGTGCAAGAGTGTAATTTTATTTTCTGAATAATTAATATTCACAGATTATGTGGATGGAAGATTATCTCGAAAGTAAAAAGAGCAAAAGGAAAGTTATTTTTCAGAAGCAAAACATGTAGTATACAAGCTGAATGAGGCTTGATAGAGGCTTCAAAATAAGAATTATTTTGAAAAATCCTAGATGGCTGTTTTTCAGCATGAGAAAAAATAGTTTTGATATTTAAAATGAATTCTTTATTTATACCTTAAGACTCCGATCTGACTCCTAGTACATTAACATTCTGCACACTGAAAATGTGCTAATACAGAGTCATGTAAAAGTGCAGGTCAAGGAGTTCACTTGGTTTCTCTGGGCATTAGCACAAAGATACTTGCTCCTTTCAATATAGTCTCTAATTCATTTAAGTATTACATTTTCAGCTCTCAATTAGGTTTTCAAATCTTAGTAATCTGATGAATTTTCTTGCCATCATGTCTCACTTTTAATAATTTAGTCCCTAACTGCATTCCTTGATTTTTATGTGACGGTATCATGACCTACTCAGAGTTTCTTAATATGCTTTCTATATTTATGCATGTAGAAATGTTCATACATTTACCATTGTAACTTTAGATATTGAATGAATAATGAGGATCCCTAAAACTTTACTGCCAAAATAAGTATTTGTGGATTTTAATCAAAATTATGCATTTGTTTTCATGTATTTATGAATGAAATAGCCTTAAAGTTTTACTATATCTTGCTCTGTATAAAGATATTCAACATTTTATATTCTTGGTAATCATCTGTTTTTAAAGAAAATTTTATATGTAAGCATATATCATCAATTGTATAGTCTTCCAATGAAAAAAAGTTGAAGAAAAACATTCCTTATGTAAAATCTTTTTACCGTCTTGTATTTTCTAAAAACCTTTTTTTCCTAAAATAGGTAATAAGAGTAAGAGGACTTACGGCAGATTTTTTTATAAACACTGGGAGAAGGTATACTACAAATAAATTGAATATTGAGCACGTGATAATGTTTAGGAAAGTCATGAATAAATCCTTCCGAAGGGTTATAATGGATAAAATCTTTTTGCTTTACCTTCTTGAAACACTAAAAGAGAAAACTTGGGAAGAGAAGGAAATCTTATACAATGATAAATTCTTTATATTGTCAGAAAATATTGGTGATTATTTTTATACATAAGATTAATGAACAAGAAAAACAATTTCTTATTCACCTGGAAATAACAAATATTTTGTGGTAAAATAATATACTGAAAACATACATTTTATATTTACATGGAATTCTATTACTTATCCTCCCACTCCATTATTTAATATTTATTTTTTAGAGACAAGATGTTACTGGATAACTATAACCGGCCTGGAAATCACTACGTAGGCCAAACTGGTTTCAAACTCAGAGAGAACCTCCTATTTTTGCCTCTCAGGAGCTGGAATTAAAGATGTGCATCATCAGGCCCAGCTGATTTCTAGTCTTTAAGGGTAATGTCTTTCTCTTAGACTCATCTACTCAAAATAACCAAACAAAACAAGAGTCCCACTGGAAAGAGAATCTACATTGCTTCCTCTTATTGCTATGAAATCATGTTCTTAACATAAAGATAAAAGTACAATGACTTTCAAGGTACAAAGGAGATAGAAAAGACTAAAGACTCAGGACTTAAAGAATAGTGAGACATCCACTTCTCTCTATTTGATGACTGACTCCCAGAAATACATATCAGGGAACTCCAACCTTGAACCTTCAGTCTATAGAAACAATAAATCTCCAGGAAAATCCCACCCTCCTTGAATGATAGGGCATGAAAGACTTAAACTTTACAGGTTAGTAATATAGATAATTGTTGAGATACAGTCTTGTCAGGTTCATGCGTTCCAGGGTAGGGGCATGTGACTTAGCTTATGATAGGAAGAAAAAACAGAGACACAAGAGGAATAGACAGAGACACAGGACTGAGGTCAACCCAGTGAATACTGAATCTGCCCATGTTTATTTCTCATACTTTTTATATACCAGATTTCAAAGAGGAGGGAGAAGACAAAAGACTTCCTTGCCAAGATGGAAGGAACAAACAAAGTAATCACCTTCTCAATACCCTAAGCATCAAGTAACCACACCCTAGGTCAAAACAACCTGTTAACTTGGGTCAAACTTTCTGTCAATAACTTTGAAGGAGCAAGAGTAGGCTTGAGCTTTCTGATTTTGGTCAAGTTTGAATAAATCCGTATCTATGGGCTCCCACAGATAATCCTTAACTTGTAATAGTTTTGCCTTGATCTTTTTACTTTATGACAACATGTTTGCAGTAGAAGTAGAGGTTCACATTTTGATTTTTGGTCCTTTCTTGGATTATAATTTTGTGAGATTGGGAACATAGCCAACTGTGGATCCCAGTTACCCCAGTGGTCATGCAATTTTTTTTCCAAAAGGCCATTCAATAAATGCATAAGATATTTAATACTTTATTGTACAAACAAAATCTTATTGTGGAGAATTTTGCTTAGATATGTGTTATAGATGTTTAAGTAGACTAGACTAAGTTATAATGTTTGATAGGTTAGGTGTCAATATATTTCTGACTTAATATATTCTCAAATTATATTTGAGTTATCAAATCATTATTTCATCATTAGTTGAAGAGCGTTTGTATATGAAAGGACTCCATCCTCACCAGTTGTGGTGATTTCAGCAGAGCTGAAAGGGGGCTGATTTTCTACATACCTTTGATCAAATTGAAGCATGCAATTAGTTCCTAATTTGTGTTTGGCGAGCACATATCCCAACTTTCCCTTGTGTTATTGAACTATGCAAAAAGTAATTGATTTACTAGATAATGTGTATTATTTACAGATCTCTAGAGATTATCATATCTAAGAACTAAATTGATCAAAGGGGTTAAATGAAGGTCAAGTTCACCTATTTCTTTGTGTCAATGCTTAATGAACATTATTTTATTAATTGTCATGACAAAATTTTCAGGTAACTGTTACTATTACCCATACATATTTTAAATGAGAAAACTCATCTACATCACTGTCAATGAACTTACCCAAGGGCATAGGTACCTGTAATTTAAATACCTATGTTATGCCAACTATCTAGGAATAGAATTGTGTCATTTAGCCTCCCCTCTTTTTTTTTGGCTTAATGCCAAACAATGTCCAGAAGTAAATGTTATTAAGCAGACAATCTGGAGTCATTTGGTTGCAGGTTTGATTAATTTAGCTGCTGGAAAATATCAGAAGCCCTACTTGGTTCCTAAAGGCTAGTGAGTACCAACAACTACATCTTCATATGGAAAAGCATTTAAATGCTGGAGAGACAATCCAAGAAGCTGAGAGCTTCCGTAAGGTAGAAAATATGCTAAGGTTGGTGCTTTATTAGCTAAGAGAATAATTTATCAGGGTGCTTGCTGCAAGGGAAACTGTGGAACTAAGACCATTCGAATCTCTGTAATGGGTGGCAATCTACACCCTAATGGAGACTGGAGTCAAGTGTGTCTGCTAAGTTACCAGACACAGTGTAATTAAAGAAAATACTCAAGACAATGAAAGTGAGAAAGTCATAAAAATCATGGAATTTATTAAAAATAATGCATGTTATTAAAATGACAGCTAATGCTTTCAGAGTGTATTTCAAAGAAAAGATAGTTTCTTGGGTGATTTACAGAGGACATTGGAGCATGGTTGTTGTCTGACATTTCAGGCAACATTTCAGGCATTGAGTTTTGTGGGGCTCTTCATTCAAGACTTGCACTTGCCCTCATCCTTTCTCCCAGAATGGCTTATGTTTAGGTGTGTGCCTTCAGTCCTTCTCCCAGTGTTCCTAATAGATTGCTGGGGATTAGCTTTGTCTCGCAGTCTGTGCCCTTACCAAATTTGCAGTTCAGTGCAGTTCCAGAAAAGAAAATTGTGTGGTAAGTCAATTATAAGAAAAGATGAGTGTGTTTGGAGGTTATCACACTATTTATGTGACTTGTTCTTTCACATGACCCAGGTTTAGACCTAAGTCTCACTTCTTCCGATAGCTCTCTCCTAAACACTCTTTGGGTAAGACCCATCTCTCATCCTTTGAAAAAGATCTTGTTTTACTCTCTTAATAAAAAATTCGACATGTTTTCTCCAGATATATTGGATTTCAGTGTTTTATGTTTTACCCTGGATGTGCCACATTCCCCAAGTCTGCTACACGGTAAGCATTCTGCTCACAATATAACATAAAAGTTAGATAATCAAATAAAAATATTCAAGCAAAATAGAAGACTATTTAAGCAAGTGTGTTCAATATTGTTTTACCTGTTCCAAAATATATTATATACAACTTCGTTGTTGGCTGTCTAGATTCTGTATTTGTGACCTGTTTTAGGAGAGGAAGGGTAATTACTCTGAAAATATTACTGTTGATGGAAGAATCATTTATAATGTAGCTCTAAAATAAAGTACAAATAATAAGACATACATGACTTCTTCCCTTGTTCTGATGAAACACAAAGGTCCACACCAGATGCTGCCATTAGATATTAGACTGCTCAGCCTCTATAACAGTTTTTAGGAGAAAGAAATATGGCACAGAAACATCCATCCATAGATTTATGGACATTCTTTTGGAATAGATGGACAGCAGCTGTTAGAGTTAAGTGCCATAGAAAAATACTGGCTTCAGAAGCAAAGAATGAAGAGAAAGTTACAAAAAAAGGGGGGGAGATGGTTCAGACACCATTTTAGGGGGGCTCAGCAGGAAGGCAGGAATCTTCCTGACAGTCTTGTGAGTTAAATCTATACAGAAAACAAGAACATGAAAAATACCCACTGACTGGCCTGTGGATAATACTCTCTGATGGCAAGACAAATATCACCTAGTTCAACATAGGATATAAAATGCTACTGTGGTTCTGTTCTCAAATCTGTAGGTCTCCTTCTATCAGGAAAATCATTGGTCACAGAACCACAAGAGAGGAGGGAAGAGAAGACACGAGCAGGGGTCAGAGGCTGTGAATATGATGAAAATCGTCTTCTAAAGTCAGCCTCAGTGAGACAGCTCAACTTTATTTCAGGTTGACGAGGATATATAGAATGGGGACAGTGGGTGGGGCATCACCTAATTCCATTTGATAGTATACTTCTATCATAAAGTGGGAGTACAATAAGTATCACATGGACAACAGAGAGGGGCATTTGCAGGGACCTGTGTCAAAGTTCACACTTAAGTCAGGGGAATAAAAGAAAAAGGATAAGTCAGGCATCCAGGTTCAGGGATGCCTACCAGATAAGGTCAGTCAAAGAGCAGGAACCACTGCTAGGTAAGAGGATATTTTTATTTTGCAAAAAATCTCAGAGAATTGTCCAGAGATGGATTAAGCCTTAAGCAACAGAACCCTTCAAAATAAACACTTAACAACCCAAAGAGCCAGTATGGAAAGGCAAGGCCAAACAGAAAGAGTTTGGGTCCATGGTCATGAGACTACAGAGAGTTAAACTGTGTATGTTCCCAGCAGATGACCACACAGCTTACTTGCTACCTAATATTGTAGTCCAGCTTTCTTCTCCTCTATTATTCTTCTTTCTAAAAATAAAATAAAAATCATGCTTTCTCACAGAATACAAGTGAATCCTGGGCCTGGTGGTCATTCATTCATCAAAGAACCATACAGATAATGCACTATGGAAGTCCAAATAGAACAATTGATGCCTGTGGACACCGTGAAATGCTACATTTATGAGTCATGGCACAGAAGAATTGGAAGACATGCAAGCAAAAGGCATAAAAAATAGATTCAACAAAATCATAGCATTAAAAATCTCCCAAACTATACTGAAGTGATTATTTAGTTATAGGACCCCACTTTTGCTTTTGCTGTTACTGGGAACTTCACTAACCAATAATTTGTAGTGTGGTAACCTATACCTAGTACTGAGACTGTCATTTAATAATCCTTTCTTTTAGAATCCACGTAATCTTCCCTTTTGCTTTTAAAATATAATCTTTATCGGGTTACAAACATGGAATGCAATATAAGAAGTAAATCTTAACCAAATGAAGCATTTAATGCAGGGTTCCCTGTAGTATTTTGTATTATATTTGTTAAGTTACATAAGTGTGAAGAAATGGTAATTAATACTTGTTGCATTTCATGCAAAAATATAATAAAAGTGAAAACACGAATACATGTAGTTTGAAAGAAAGGGAGGGAGAGAATACTAAACATTAGAAGTTTAAATTTTAACTGGGTAGATTGCTACAAGAAAGGAGGGAGTAAGAGGATTTAGCTAAAACTATGGCTGTTTGAGCAAGCCTTATGAAAAGTTTTTAACCCACATAAAAATATAAATAAACTGAATTGAAGACCAAGATGTAACTCCACATAACCATTATCAGAGAAACTTCCTCCTGAAGTAGATGGGAACAAGTATAGAGACTCATGGCAGACATTCTACTACAGAAAATGAAAATTTGCAACTCCTGTCCTAAAAAAGGTATCTCCATCAAATTCCTTCCTTTAGAGTTCATAGAATGCTGAGGAAAATGAGTAAGAAGAGGTAGAAGAGCCAGAGAGGATGGAGGACACCAAGGAACAAGGGATGATCACATTACATACAATCTCACAGCAACTGAGGCAGCATGAACAGGGCCTGCATAGTACTGTACCACATCCTTTGCCTATATATTGTGACTTTTAGAGTAGTATTTTTACAGAATTAAAACAAAGTAGATCTCTTTTGTATATGCCTTTTCTTGGGCTTTGTTCTGTTTTTTTTTTTTAAATTAAATTCCAATATGTTAATTTTCTTTTATCTTATACTTTATTCTTTTCCCTTTTAGAAGCCTGTTTGTTTTCTAATGAGAATAAGAAAGGAAGTGGATTCTCATAGGTTGAAAAGAACTGGGAGGAGTAAAAGGAGGAGGAATTGTAATCAGGATACATTATATAAGAAAAAAATCTATATCCAAAAAAAAGGGTTTGTAAAAGGTATCTAGAGTTTAAAAGGAGTCAAGAAGATTTTTAAATAATATTTGTGAAATTAATGATATATTATGCTTTTGGTTTATATTATGAATAGGTTTTTGATAAAAATTTAATGAAGGATGTTATGGTTTGAATAAAAATGGTCCCCATATGATCAGAGAGGTTGACACTAATAGGAGGTGTGCCCTTGTTGGAGAAAGTGCTTAACTTGAGTTGGGCTTTGTGGTTCAAAATGCTCAAGTTAGGCCCAGTGTTTTGGTCTTAATGCTCTCTTCCAATCATCTATGGCTCTTATAATCTTTCCGCTGAGTTCTGAGAGGAGGAATTTGATGGAGACATCAAATTTAGACTTCACATAATATCTGACTGTCTGGCTCTGAATCTGTTTCCATCTGCTACTGGAAGAAACCTCTTTGATGGTGTCTGGATAAGACAGTGAACTGGGAGTATAGAAGAGTATCATTAAGAATCATTTTATTGATTATTTTAGACCAGTAATGTTTGGTTTTATGTTAGCTAGACCTCTTGACTATCTAGTGTCTGGTTCTTGTTTTACAAGTAGTGTCTCGAGTGGGTTCCTTCTGAGATCAAATCACATATTGATTGGCTACACCACACTTTCAGTGCCATCATTGCTCTAGAATATTTGCTAATAGGACAAATTTAGGTCAAAAGTTTTGTGGCTGTGTTGCTGGCGTGTTTCTCATGTGGTAGCCTGTAGAGTACCTTACCACACCAAAGAGACTAAGAAGTATGGGTGAGGGTTTCATAGATACCAGCTTAACTTCTTCAGGTTCAATGCATTGTGGGAGTGTTGCCCTCAGCAATAGAGTCCCACTGTCAATTGTGGAGAGCAGAGTTTTGTCTTATCAAAAGCCTGGGTTACCTGGGTATTTCCATTTGACTTTCCAAATAGCCCTTATTATTATTTGTCCTTCCCCATATTTCCTCCCCTTCTCACTTAATCCTCCTATTCCATTACCCCTATCTTTCTATGGCTCTATTTTCCATGTGATATCCCCTCCTTCCCCTCAATACCTAACTCCTGTTTTCATGTGGATTTGAACATGCTTATCAAAGACTTAAAAGCTAACATCCACATATAAAACAATATATACAGTATTTGTCTTTTGCTGAGTTACCTTACTCAGTCTGATTTTTTTCTATTTCCATCCATTCACCTGATAACTTCATAATTTCTTTTTATAATAAATAAGTAACATTTCATTGTGCAAATGTACCACATTTTCATTATTCATTTATTGATGTATATCTAGGCTGTTTCCAATTTCTGGTTTCTATGAGTAGAGCTGCAATGAACATGGAGGAGCAAGTGTCACTCTAGGAGGACATAGAAGTCATTTGGGTTTATGCCTAAGATTAATGTAGCTGAATCTTGGGGTAGATATATTTCTAGAATTTGGGGATAGTCATTTTTATGTTTATAGTTGTTGTACAATTTTGTCATACCATTAGCAATGGATAAGTATGACATCCACATCCTTGTCAGTATATGTCACTCATTTTATTTATCATACATATATATCATATATATCATATGATATATATCATATATCATATATATCATATCATACATATCTATTGACCATATGTATATATTTCTATATACATCAAATAAAGCATACACTGAAGATATAGGTCAGTGTTAAAGTACTTGTCTAGCATGTATGATCCTGGATTTCATCCCCAGGACTGGAAAAGATATGGGTGTTTGTGTGGGGAGGGGAGAAGAAGGAGACAGGGGAAGCGGGAGGAAGAGAGGACAGGAAAAGAAGAAGAACAGGAGGAGGTGTTCCATGCCTTCAAAGAAATTTCTAACAATGAGGTGTTTATGTCTTTACTCTTTTCCTTTTCAGAAATCTACATTGTTCATATCTAATAAAGCACTTGCTTGAAAAAAATGTTCATAAACCATGCTTAAAATATTCTGTAGAAAATCCTAACAGTTACCATATGTATTGATAGATTTAGAGAATATCCCTTGAAGTCTTTGTAAATTCAAAGCCTGGGTTATCTCAAAAACAAAAACAAAAAAAAAAACCTCATCTGTTCACCTCCTTTGACATTTGATGTCCTACATATAATTTTAATATTTATAAGCACATGTCACCTCATTCTCTCAGTTTTCTTTCTCCTCTCCCTTTCCTCTTTTCCCTGCCCCACCTGTCTCCACCTTCCTGTCGGTACCTGCCTTCCTGCAGTTCTTGGGTTTCTTGTTGTTTTAGTTTGGCTTAGTGGTTTACTACTCCCAACAACTGGCTTTTATGTGGCCTTCCGGCACAGTAGACGGGTTTCCTCAGCTGTTTACATGGTTTTCTGACAATATAGTGTGTGCTACAAGGCAACTAGGGGGCTTTAGCTTCTTAACATCTTCTAATTATTCTGATTTGTACTAGTTTTAAGTCAATTAAGCAGAAGCAAACAGAGGATCAGCTCCAGCTTGTACCGTTTTTTTCAAAGATTGATCTTTTCTTGTTGTTTTACAAGAACACTATTCATTTTATTCTTTTTAATGAATCAGCATTTAGTACTTCTAAATTTATTATTTAATGACCTTCTCTCTGTACATAATCTCTCTTTATACTAATTGTGTTTTATTTTCTATTTGAGAATACATGTGAAGTTTTGGCTGTCCTGGGTCTTTTGTTTTTGCATATAAAGTTGATTATTGTCTTCTCCAGATCTGTGAAGAATTTTGATGGGATTTTGATGGGGATTGCATTGAATCTATACACTGCTTTTGGTAGAATTGCCATTTTTACTATGTTGATCCCCCCAATCCAAGAGCAAGGAAGTTCAAATGGCCAAAAGACACATAAGGTCATGCTCAACCTCCCTAGCAATCAGTGGCAAAGGCTGTATTCCTGCTCGCTGAAACATGTTTGCTTGTTCTCTTGGCCATGCTGAAGTCAGATGCAGAAGCCCTGGCAGGTGTGAGTACCTGTCTGTATTTTAGAAAATGTGAAATCGTGTAAGTGTTGCTTCCAGTCCTGGATTATGAAAGCTGCTATGTACAGTTTACTCAGGTACCTTTTCTTCTTTGCTGGTTTCCTAGGTGATGACCTCAGGGAATAATTGAAAATTACCTGATAAGATGGTAGTGCTGCAAGAGGGATTATTACCCAAGTACAAAATAAATACTTTCATAAAAATTTAAAGTCACTAAATTATGAATACAAATTTGCTTTGACAGATTACTGTACCTTAGTACCTGGGCTATTCGCTCACCCACACTATATCCCTCTACCCAGAACTAAGAGAAATGTCTTGCTGATACTTTAATTTTATTATTTAACATCCTTTAAAGTTTTACCCTTTCACCTTAAGTTCCCCTTCCTCTCTGCTTTACTTTTTATCCTCATGGTTTCGAACTGAAATTTATTGCTACAAGGAATCTGCTTCGCCTGAAGGTGTTTGTTTAATCATCTTACTCTCATTCCTGTGCCTCTGCCGTGGTGTAGATGCTGAGCAGCCCACGGAGGCTCAGATGCAAACGGTCCCTCCGTCTGCTGCTCCCGGAAGGTGCAGCATAATGTAAGAGTTAAAAAGTCAAGTTAGATTCTTGTCAATTGGAGACTATTTCCTCAAAGGGATTCCCCTCCTCCCTCACAGATCTCTCTGTTTCAGTACTGAGATGTCATCATTTTTCTTACTACTGACTGGTATTTCCAACATGTAATTGACTGTGCAGTGTGCCCTTATCAATTCTAGTCACAGAAAACTCAACAAGCCTGCACTAAGCCATTTAGACTTTCAACTCCATACTTATGAGCGGAACACACATTCTTTTCTTATAATCGGTAGTCCACTTCAAAGTTTTTACTGTATGCTAAGTTGACCAACACACCTCCTTTTAGCACATTTATTCTTTGTCAAATGTTATCTTCATATCATATTCATTTACTCTACTAAGTATCTTTCTGCTCCCTAACCTATCTGTCTAGCTTACATTAGGAGGTCCAGCAATTCCATAATCCTCTTCTCACTATCGGCAGCTTCATTTGTCTATTGAAACCCCTCAGAAGATTAGTGACACAAACCTGCAAGGACTGGAACCTTTATCAATTCAAGGACTCTGGTGTCAATGAAGTCCTCAGTGTGTTCAGGAGAAATTCTACTAAAGTTCTTCCTGTACTTACACAGAAATTCTTTTAGATCATCCTTAATTTCCCAAGTCAATGTCTCTGTCCTAGCCAGAAACCTGATTCCCACTACACACACACATACACACACACACACACACGCACACGCAAAATCTGATACTTTAAGACAAGTGAATATACTTTAAGATATTGTGCTTTCGTGCTTAAATTTAGGACACATTTTTGTCATAATAGAATACATGTTCTATCTTGTTGATTCTTTACCTGTGATGGATATATCCTGGAATTATTACATAACATACAATAGTTCAATTTAATTTCAAGTTAAGAAACCTAAGTATGCCTATTTCTATATTTAAAACTTAAGATCAGCATTTGAGATATACTATCCCCCAAATATTGATGACCATCACTTCAGAAGTTAATATATTTTTAAACATTGTGTTGGTTTGTTTTGGGCCATTCAAGGCTACTTGATCTAGATCTATTTGATATCTATAGTCTATTGTTATTCACTGTGACAAAATATACAATGTAAACATTTCAAAGTGGAAGACTAATTTGGACTTGTGGTTTTAGAAATTACAGTCTATGGTCACCTAAATTCATTGTTTTTAGTTCATTGATAAGCCCAAATCTTCAGGGTGGAAAGGCAAGACAAAAAAGAACTACTTAGCTTGTGACTGTTAGTAAGCAAACAAAATGCAGCAGCAAGAAAGGGCCACAGCAGCATGCACCCCACTACTGTTCTCAGCCATGTCCTACCTTCCAATGCCCCATTCAGCTTTTAACTAATTAGTAGCTAACCCATGGATCGAGTTAGCATCTTCAGGATGCAATCATCTCTGAACAATTGGACCTACCAGCTAGAGACCATGTTTCTAAATATAAATCTTTGAGGGACACCTCATATCTAAATCTTAACATTGTTAACTCTTCTATTTTATACAAATATTTTATTAATATTAGTGTTTTTAGTTCATCCAGGGTATGGATTATTTCCAACAGGAAATTCTAAAAGTAAGTTATCCCCAATGACATGGTTGTGACCCTGTAATAGTCTATTAAAAGTTATATATATATTCATTGTACTTTCTTTTTCACTATACTGAGAAATGTGGTCTTTACATCTCCAACCAACTATATTTCCCTCATTAAATGTTGTATTGATTTTGACAGATTTATGAACACTTAGTCTTGACTTTATCATTATCCCTTGTGAACTATTCCTTATTTACTGAAATATGTCTTTGCACATTTATAAAAGAGTAGTTGTCTTTCTTGATTTTGTTCTTTGTATTTTTCTGATCTTGAATTTTGAATATTTTTCCTATGTTTAAAAGATTAGTACAGCTTATGCCTTCTCTTTCATAGATAATACCCTTGCTATATTCTCTCTAGGGATAAATTCATCCACGGAGTTTCAATAATTATTGCTAGTGTATTTGCATCCCCCAAGTTTCTCCCAGGATTGAAAGATGTTCCAAGAATAGTTATATATGTGCACTTTGATATCATAAGAAAATTACTAAACTGAATTTACCATCTTTCCCCAAAATGTATTCATTTCCTTAGTCTTCATATAATTTTAAGGAACAAAAGAACTAAATTTTTCTCCGAATATCTAAAAATACTTCAAATCTCTGCTGTAATATATTGCCAAACATTAAGACATGTATTTCATACATATATATCAATCAATCAAATCACTTCTCTGTATCTCCCTGTGTCACCTATAAGCTTTTGAAGCTTTTCAAGGGTATATTTCTCCCTTCAACACACTTCACTCACTCCCAGAGATGTGACTAGGCATGAGACAGCTTCGCTGCTCAGTTCTGCTCATCCACTTTCAGAAGAGGGATGGGAAGGCAGATTTACAAGTTTAAAGGTTGCCTTGTATCCTTCAACAGCTGATCTGAAAGAACTTTCCTGCCATGTACTTCTCAGCAAGATGTAGAGCAAAGCGGTCCTTTGACTTAGAGTCAACACTATAGGCTGTTTGCTTCCCATCCTCCTTTCCCATGAGGCAGCAGTTTCTTCTCCTCACAACAGTCCAGGCAGAAATTGTCCCATATACATTATCACTTGGTTCAGAGGGGGTTGGGAACTGATGCTGAATAGGTATCCGATTTGCAATATACTCAACCTTCTGCCAACATACAAGACCACAAAGGTCTTCAAAAGCCCGAGGCTACTGATACCACATTTCAGCAGGTTGGTGGTATTTCTTGGACTTAAAACATCTCTCAAACAGTAAATTATTTAGTGTTTTCTTTTAGACTAATTCCACATAGAGCAACACCAGCTTTCTAAGCAATCCTTGATGCTTACACATGCCAGCTTCATCCTGAGCTTTCACCCCAGAACACAAATGTGAACAGAGAAAGTCGATGATGTTCTTTTTATGGGACATTGTTCCATGGTCTAGACAATTTTCAAAGTGTTTATTCTTGAATATTACTTATGTATATACATTCTGTTAAAACATTCCAGTGAAGAAGATGTGAAATATCCCGCATCTTATTTTTTTCAAGACATGGGTAATACCTTCCAAAAATACCATAAACTTTTCCATTGCTATAAATGTTTTTTAAATGTTAAGAAAAATAGAATAAGTTAATTTAAAAATCCAAGTATTTTTGTTCTAAATATATAGTTACAAATATAATTGATTCAAAAGTTTAAAGGAAACAACTACTTAACTAATATGATACATCTCTTTAACTGCCCACTTATTTGGGAAAAGGGTAAAGATATTCAATTGTAAAATGTAAGTGAACTCTCAAAAAGTTGATATGTTTCTTGAAAAGATCAATATGTTATTAAATCAAATTAGACATGTGATATATATATATAAAGTTCTATTAAAACTTTTTTCATAAATGTGTGAATACATTTATACACTGCTCAGAATTCGGAGCACAATTTGCACCTGTCACGCAGAAGGTGATCTCCTAGCCTTTTGATAGTAAGACAACTTGATGCCATCCTAGCAAGTGGTCAGGATATGCTAATGTCTTTCTGCTCCTTCTATTGTAATTAGGAGGTTGCCTGGGAAAGAGGTGTTTTTCAATCTACGTGACAGAACAGACATAGGTGTGGATTTCTTGAAGGATCATTGAAACCCCATCCCAATAAAGTCGAGTGAGTTGTGTTTTCATTCCCATACCTCCACTCTGGTATGATTTATGTCAGGGCTGGTCCCAGATGTGACCATTACAAAGACAAAACAAAACAAAAACAAACAAAGAACTTGCGGGGGGGGGGAACTTCCTCTAGTAGTTAATGGAACCTTGGCTAGTAGGCTATGCTGGCAATCTTTGGATCTAAGAAAGAGTAGTGATGATGCCCAGAGGAAAACAATCTCTTTGTTTCTAGCTTTCTGTTCTTTCATGTATTTGCTTCATGGATTATTTAAAAAATAACTGACCCTATGCCATATCATAGAGAGGAGATATATAACATTGTGTCAGCATTTTACATAGACTTGAGATAGAAATAAAAAGTCAAATAACATGTATGTTCATCATACAATGTCAACATTTCTAGGTTTTATTTTTCTATCAGGGTTTCAATGTATGCCATCTGATATAAGAATGTCATCTGTTGGTGCTTGTATTGATAGATAGAAAGACTCTTCTCATTTGGAGTCAATAAAACCCATGTTAAAGAATTCTGAAATGTGTTTCCTCGTATTTCATAACTACACCTTTTAATATGGGAACTATTTGATAGATAAAATATGTATATATTTATATATGATAAGGTTCTCAGCACTTCCCTACATTTCTGGAAAGCTTAGCTTCGTTGTGCGCTATGGAATGTTTAGTAGTGCCCTTGGCCTCTACTACCTATACCAAGGTATAAGAGCAGGAGGCGGCTACAGAAATTGTAAAATCCTCTAAAAGGCTACAATAGCAGAAAAATTGTTCTACATTGAGGAACATTTTTTATGCAATATGTCACTGATGTGAGAGAATGTCTGCAGTTCCCGAGGGAGAGCTGTCTCCCTGTACCTCAGAAGAGTCATAATTTTAGTGAACTATTGACTTCTCTATTTGCTACGATATACACCTCCAGACTGACTCTGTGGACCCTTTAACATATGTCACTAGCAAAAAAGAATACCAGGGAAGAGTTCTGTTATGTTCTCAGGATAAACACAGGAGAATCAAAAGTCATCTTCTTAGTTGCATTTTGTCAAGTACTCTATTTTCCACTACCATTTTTGCCAAGTACTCTAACTTCTCGAAAGAAATTATTAGTCTCTGGGTTGTTTAATCAGTAATAAATCTCTAAGCAAAAAAAAAAAAAATACTGTGCTCTTCACCATGTTTCTATACCAACAGAATGCTGTTTAACATAGGGAAGGATTTTAATAAATATTTATCTAATAAAGAAATGTCTACTTCAACTGTGGATCTTTATTCCTTAAACTTGAAGATTAAGTATTCCAAACTCCATGTTCTCAGTTGTTTTTTTTTTTCTTTTTGGAGGAGATAAATGAAAGATGATATCAAATAAAAGGTGCAGGAATAAAAAAGAGAAAGAAGAGAATAGGAAGAGATGAAAGAAAGAAGAGAGAATAAAGGGAAGAATACAATTTAGAATGTTTAGTGTGTAGTTGGGCTGTTTACAAAAAGATGCTCTGTCTCTTAGCCAATCTCTAAAGTTCTAGGTTACAAAATGAATCATTGCTGTTATTCTGACTGAAATTGTACAAATG
>NW_026067998.1:1606902-1613926 GCF_014885135.2 Alexandromys fortis
ATTATATATATATATACACTCAAACATTCATTTGAGTTTTTCACTTATTTTTTTTAATTCAAGGAAGAGAGATTATGATTGTCCTGTGTACCTACATCTCAGATTCCATTGCAATGTCAAATGTTGAGTAAAGGGCAAGAAAAATGGCTGTCACCTCCCAGGCTATTATATATTAAAGTAACTGGATGGAGGTGGTAGTGAAATTCCTGATTTGGAATTGAGAATATTGGGAGCAGAAATATGTGCTGAGTAATGGACAGGGAACTGTTAGTGTGGGATCAATACATTTTCAGTTCTTTAACTGAGAAACTACCCAAATAGTGGGGTCATTTCACAATCGAAGAAGCAAAGGGTGAGGCAAAGGTTGTAAAGGTGATGTTCACATTTTATTACATCCATAAGAATCCTAAATGGTACTGTTAAGTAGGAGATTGAAAGCAGGACTCTTGAGTAGGGTTGGCAGGGAGAAAATGACTAATCAATAATAAACAGAACATTCTGTGAGCTAATGTCATGTGAGATCATCTGTGGCCCTGACTCCAACCCATCTTTCCCACTGCCCTTATATTATTATCCATTCTCAAGATCTCTCTTATTGTCATAAAATAATATTCATATATAAAATGCCCACTACATACAAAATTTTAAAAGTATCTACAATGGTAGAATAAATATGAAGAAATAAAAATTTAATTCATGATACAATTTATCTGTCTAATACCAGTTATAGAGGCAAAACTATATTGGATATGCTTTACTGTAAATAACTTCATACTTGAGAGGTGATACCATATTTCAATTGGACTGCATAGAAGTGACTTAGTCAACAGAGTGCTTCTTAACATGTATGGGACCCTTGAATTGATCCCCAGCACTTAACCTATCAGGCAATTAATCCAGAATGATGGCAAATGCCCACAATCACAGCACTTGAATTGAGAGGCAAAAATATTATTTTTTATGGGCTACATAAAAAATATCAAGGCCAGTTTGGGCTACAAGAAACTTTGCAAAAATTAAATCTTAACAATACCACCTTTTGTCCTATTTTTAACTAAGAATCCACAAGCAAAGTGTATCTGACCATATAACTAAAATAATCATTAAGGGCAAACACATAAATGTTGAATATCTAGAAATCTGGAGAAACTGGTGTTGGACTCTCAAAATCTCAGAGCAGCATCATCACTTATAATATTTTTGTTTGTTATTCATAAAATTTAATAAAATACTGTGATATCTTTTCTTGAATGCAATAGCTGTATTCTTATATTTCTACTATGTACACTCTATATATTATTTTGATACAAGACTTTTAAACCCTGATATATTCCCGTAACTCAACCTCTGTCTGTCTATATATCTCTCTGTCACTTGCCACCATTTCTTATTGCTGTGGGATGATCCTCCTCCACTTATATATCATTGTCTCCTTCTTAGAAAATCGAAATTCTTTGTCTTGCCCACTTAAAATTAATAGCAATTTTCTAGCCATTGGGAATATATTTGAATTATGTGATTATTAATACTAAGCTTTCTCATGTGGCCCTTTTGTGCTATAACTATGTCCCAATCTTGAGATGGGCAATACAAAAACAGCATGGGTTATATTAAAAGCAGTGAGGAAAAGAAGACCAAGCACTGAGTCCTTCATCAAATATAGATTGAAAAATGATGGTGCTGACCCAACAGCTTGTGGAGAGGTGATCAAAGGAAGAACTAAGATCCAGGATGGACTATTCTAACTAATAAACACTTAGAATTCATAAATGGGCATCTGGGAATTATTAGTGACTAAGAGAATAGATGAGTAATAAAAAACAAAGTCATTAGAGACAGAGGACAAGAATTTAAAAGCAGTGTTAATGGGCAAATCCTGCAACGTTTTAATAGAAAAAAATGAAGTAATGAAATTTTATTTTAAAGCAGATGATATTATGTCATATTTGCATACTCATATTAAATATCTTACAGAATGTTGAAGAGTTAGAAAGCAAAGAATAAACTATTGAAACAAAATTTTATAAGGCCTGTAATGATGATTCAGTTGATAAATCATATACCACACAAGAATGAGGATGAGAGTTCATTTACATCCTCAGAACCCATTTAAATGCTAGGTGGGCATTTGACCCCATCTGCAATTTTGTAGGAGGTAGGATAGAGACAAGAGGTCACCAGAGCAAGATAGCCAGTAAGACAAGCCATACTAACAAATTGTGGATTAAGATGAGAGGCTTTGCTTCAACAGATAAGATGGAGAGTTGTTTAATAAAGTAGAGAATAGTTGAGGAAGACTTTTCAAAGTCAATCCCCGGCCTCCAAGACACATACACAGATACATGTATTCCTCACACATGGGTTTAGGTAGGAACACACACATTTGATCATACATATATAACTTCAAACAAAACAGACACAAGTTAAAGATAATTGACTAATAAATTATCTTTAAATGCCCAAGTAGTAGGTGGGAGGTAGTCAAATCACGTATCAAGGGATGTGATAGGCCACAGGAAATGGAATATGGATTAGTAATTTGAGAATAATATACAGCACTGAATAGACATGGAATCAAAAGATCAAGTGATTATTGACTATTCTGTGACTATTCTCCTAATATACCACAAAGAAGGAATTAAATTCATATAATTTTGTTATGTTTAAGATTGGATGCCTGAAATAAAGACTTTGGTAGGGCTGTCTCCTTTCTGGGGCCTTAAGAGAAAATCATTGTCCTTACTTCCAACTTCTAGAAGTCAGTAATTGCCGCGCCGCGCCCCCATTCTGCACTCTATGCGCTAGAATCCAGTTCAGGAGCTTCGGACAAGGGGCTGGAGGTTGAGAATACACACACAGAGACAGACCAAAAAACAGACCTTCCAACACTGGTACCAAAAGCCCTTCTTTAATAGCACCATGGAGGCTTAAATACACTGCAGTCAATGGCCAACAGGTGAAATCCCAACCTCTGATCCTCTAAGCTAGGCACAGCTTCTAGTAGCTTCAATTAGAAGGCTCTAGACAGGGAAGAGCAGCTGAAAACCAGGACTTAATTGGTCCCAACAAATAATCTCACTTGACAAATGCATGTTTGTCACTACAATCCTAATTTCTGTTTTGCTACAATTTCTTTCTACTGTCACACTGCAATCTGTTTCTAACACCTGTGAAACTCCTGCAAGTATATTATAGATGGGCTACCAAGGGGGAAAGATGAGAGTCAAAGATTAAGAGCTTATTGAATAACAAAAAGAAATTTAAAAGAACAAATTCAGGAATTATTAGGAATAAACCATATAGTTTCTAAACATGATATCAACAACCATCAAACTCAGTATTAGAAGAAAAAGCTGCAATTGAAGATATCCTGTTTGACTTAATTGCACTCTAATGCACCCAAATAAATGAAATAATTTTTATCAATCTGCATTAGTCAAAATAATAAGCCATGTAAGCCATAAAGCATTTTGTATAAGAAGAATGATGTTCACCAAGAAAGATATTTAAGAAACCTTGTTTCCCTCAAAGATTGCATGTAACCTTTTCAGAATACATGATCACTCATAAATATTACTTTGTTGGCTGATCTTTGCTTTTTCTCAATTCTGAGCTCTTTTTTGATAGTGACAAGAACTATAAACATTGTCTAGAGGTTCCATGTGATTGTTTTTTTCCATTCAATGCTTACCGGTGCTTACCTAGCTGTATAAACTAGATTATATCATAATCTAGGATAGTCTCTTATCTCAAGATTCACATCTTTATCAAGTTTCACAGACTAGGACAGTTACATTTTTGGGGAGAGAGAGGCAGTATTCAAATCACCAACCATTTCTTCTTTGACTACCTGTTTTCTTATGTTAAAATCAGGAAATCATTAGCTAAAATTTTCACAATCAGTTCTGAAATAATGACATGGAGATGTCTTATAACTTAAATTAACCCATTTATATTAATTTACATTCTGTCACATGGTGTTACCTCTCTTCCTTCATCCACCTCCTCTTTATTCCCCGTGTCTTCTGGCATCTACTGCATGCCTAGATTCTTTCTCCTCTTCATTTCTGTCTGATCTGTGAAAATCCCTCCTATGCCTTCTGCCTAGCTATTGGCCCAGTCAGCTTTTTATTGTAACAGTCACAACAAGACACCTTCACACCTTATACAATAAACATTCCACAACATTTTCCCCTTTTGTATAAATGAAAGTTTATAACTCTCCAAGAGTAAAACTTTATAGACAATGAGAACAATTAAAACGTAAGAATTATGTTCACAACACTTAGGTCATTAATATTGACAAATTCAAAGAAAATACTAAATTATCTATCCTATCTTGGTGAGTCCAAAGTTTTGTACCTGATTTGCTTTCTGTCAGAGCTAAGGAAAGCTTTAACTATGGCTATCTAATCTTCATCCCAAGAATATAATATTACCTGAGTAAAAAGGAAGTTCAAAGCAAGCAACTTCCAAAACTAAGAAACAACAGAGACATCTCACTGCCTAAACAGTTACCCAAGGTTTCTCTGTAATGTAGCAGCATCTTTTTTTTTTTTTTTTTGTATACAGGTTTAAAATATCTGATAGACCTTTCTGTGAAGAGGAATTTTGAGGAACCACCCCATGTCTTCTTTCTTGGCAGTTGCCTTCTTTTGTGTCTTGCTTGTCAAATTTGGACAACATTCTATCAGCAGTTGAGACAAGCGCAGTTTACTGCCCAGATGGATAGTTTTTATTTTTCTCAAAAGAGAAATCAAACCGCATATGAAGGTTCTTTGATTTCTATAATCCTTTCTTAAATTAAATTGGTGCTTCAAAAAACACACATATCTCACTGTCATGAAAAGCCTTGTTGCTATTAAAACAATTTAAATGATATGTTCTGTATGTCTTTGAAGGATTTGAAGACCATTTATCTAAAATATATGTCTGTATGACCTTGAAAACATATGTAAAAGGACTATAAGTTTGATTGTTACAGATGACTAACTACCAAAATATCTCTTTATAAATTATCCTAAATAGATTTCAAGAACTAGAACTTCACATTACATTTTTAGATTATCTGTATAGGTGCAATACCTTGAACTAGAATAGAAGCAAATATAGTATAACAAAAGTATCCTTAAATTTGTATCAATATTTAAAAATCTATACCAATGTAATTTATTTTAGACCAGTGGTTGCTCAAAGGTTGACTTAATAATCCACCCTTTTATCTCATTGTTTCTATATTATATTCCTGCTTTCTCCCCTCTGAAGCAGTTCCCTAAATCTAATCTCCTTTCTTCATCTTTTTTTCTGACCATGACTATGAATAATTTGTAACCAATCCCTCTAAATCATGTCAAACTTCGTTACCTCACCAAATGACATAAAAAAAAATACTACTCATTACACCTCATGGGATTGTGTATGTCATGTTCTTTAGAATACTTCCTGTCTGGGGGTGATGGCATCCTAGTGGGACCCTTTGAAAATTGGGATAGTGTTCAAGTTCTTGGAGAGCTAACTGTTTATGTTTTGTTTAGTCTCTTTGCGATGGGAAGTTTTAGAGCTTATCTTTAGTCACAGATAATTCTGTGAGGCTGGATGATCTTAACTAGCAGTTTTGAAGTTGTTCTAAAAGCAGAATTGGGGAAATTGTAACAGAGGCATTTTGAGATGCTGGATCACTGGGCTACTTGTCTTTATTGGTATCTGGTCCTTCCTTTTTTTTTGTGAAAACACATAGACCTTTAAAGGAAGGATATATATCTGCATCAACTCAAGTATGGAATGTTTTTATTCATTATAAATGTTATACTTCCATTTATATCTATTGTTGTCCATACTCTTTTTCACTGTCTTAACACTTAAGAACACATATTTTTAAGCACTGTATACCTATGTATAGGTTTTTTGGCCTGGATTTGACTTCACTCAGCACCTGCAACGTTTCTTGACTGCATTAGCAAAAACTTAAACTTCTAGGTGGTGTTAGGTCCTCTAGTGCACAGCCCTGGCTGCTGACTCCACTCATCCTCACTTCTTTGAGATACTAGCTTCATGCCTAATGATACAAGCTGGATTTGAATTTACAACCTCAAACTTGAGGAGTTTTTAAACCCACTTTCCAGAGTCCCCATGCACAGACGTTGACTGGTATGAGTGCTCCTGGAGAGTCCCACATGGCACAGAGGCACAAGCTGGCATGGTTTCTCCATCTCCTGTGATCATGCCCCACACTGGGTGCCATAAGTAAAAAGTCTTTTCTGTCCCACCAGGACATCCAAAAGTAATGACATGGAGGCTAATTAAACATGAAACCTTAGCCTATAGCTTAGGCTTGTCCATAAATAGCTCTTGAAACAAATTTGCCCATTTATATTAATCTATATTCTATTACATGGCATTACCTCTCTTCCAACTTGTACCTCCTGTTTCTTCTTTGTGTTTCTTAGCATCTCCTACATGCCTAGATTCCTCCTTCTTTCCCTTTCTCTTCATAGAAATCCCTCTTGTGCCTCCAGCTTAGCTATTGGCTAGTCAGCTTTTTTCTTTTTTTCTTTAAAAAAAAAAACAGAGCAATATATCTTCACAAAGTATAGAACATATCAGAAGCTTGACAGAAGATTAAGGAGAGAAAGAAGGCTTGAAAATGTCAGTTCACTGAGTGGAACTAGGAATTAGCCAAGCACATAAGGTATAACTAGTTTTGGCCTACTTCAAATTAGGTCATTAATTTAGAAAATTGACATTACAAAGTGGCATATGCATCCAGCATTATTAATCCTCTCAAATGCTGATAACTAGTCAGAAGACAATCCAGGTTAATAGATTGTGTTTTAGCCATCTTAGAACAGTTGGGGAAAAAGGAAACTGAAAAGAAAAAGTTAGGTGGTTCCAATAAATAGTTCGGTAATGATAGTGTACTTGGCGATCTGAGGTGGAGGAAGAAGATCAGAATGTATATGAAAGCACCTTTATCACTAATCACTTAGTATGTGACTGAATCTTTGGAGACAGGGTTTTTTTTTTT
>NW_026067998.1:1615503-1640535 GCF_014885135.2 Alexandromys fortis
CCAGACCCAAAAAGATGAACATGGGATGTACTCACTCATAATTGGTTTCTAGAGATAAATAAAGGTCAGTGAGTCTATAATTTGATCTCCTAAAGAAGCTAAATAAGAAGGTGATCCCAAAGAAAAACATATAGCTGTCCTCCTGATTATGGGAAGTAGACAAGATTGCCGGGCAAAAAATAGAGACAGGTTTTTAACATGATAACTAAGCTAAAATAAAGTCATCATTTTTAGGAACTGACTCAATAAAATTAGTATCCTTATAAGGAAGTGGACACAGTTGGTTACACCATGAAAACATGAGAGTAAATAAATCTACATCATGAGGAGAGGTCTAAGAAGAAACCAACTCTAAAGGAATCATGACCTCAGTTTTCTGATCTAGAGTAGAAGGTGGGGGTAGGTTATTATTATTATTATTAATTATTATTATTATGCCATGAAGATGCAGTTTGTGATTCTTTCTTATAACAAATGTAAAAAACTGCCAGTGTGGGTTTCAGAAGCCATGAAAAGATTTGATGATTGATCTGGAGACAAACTACAGTACACACACCACACAGACACACACACACACACACACACACACACACACACACACACAATGTTTGCTAAGGGGAAAAACACTGAAATAGAATCACCCCAACACAGCCAGATTGGACAGTGACTAGGTAGCACTAGTACAAATAGAAAAGTTACAGCAACCATTGAATTCACAAGAACTGTAAAGTGGGGCATTGCAGAATCCCTAATAAAGACACTACAATAACAGAAGGAAAAAAAATAATTGGAAGCTAGAGGCACCCCTTTTTTAGATTATGAGACCTAGTTTAATAATTATAAGTCATGTATTCTGCAATATTTTAGCTTTCAACAACTGAATATTGACAAACATTTGGCAAACTCACATCTTAATAAATAGCAAAGACCAACCAATCAATACACTATGAGATGAGATGATAAATATTTACAATTAATGTTGAGTATGAACTGTGGCCACCTGAGAAGGCAGGTACTTTCCCAGTCTTTGCAACTTAAGGGCAGGTACTGGCCCAGGCATTGCTGTTAAACTCCAAGTAAAACAAACCTCAGTACAAATATAAAGAACCCAAGTATTAATTATAGCTCCCTACACTGATCTGTACATAACGTCACAGGAATTTGACATAGCAACTTAGTAATCACTAAGGAATTTAGCACCATTTTCTTTTGTGTTTACTGAAGTTCATTCCATTGCACTTGAATGTATTGTATTATATCTCTGTTTTGTTGGCTATACAGACCTTGTATTTGCTTTTGTGTATTGTTTGTGGTAACAGTACATCTTTCTTCTCTTTCTTGTTGGACATAAATGATGTAATATGTAGGAAAAACTTGAGTTTCCTTCTGAAAAAAATTTCTATTATGTCTATTTGTGTGAAGGTTAGTGGTGTGCATATAGATCTCAGAGGACAGTTTAAGAAATTAACTCTCTCCTTCATCCAAGTGGAACAATAAACAAAAACTCAGGTTATCAGTCGTGGCTCTAAGTGTGCCAGTGTTTTAAGCAGCTGAGCCATCTCATCAACCGGTCTTCTCCATTAATTTCTCAATCCGACTCAAAAAACAGGAAGTGAAGTTATTCTTAGTTTTAATATTTAATGATGAAATGGACATTGTAGAAAATATACTCAGTAATGCAAAATGAAAAGCTTGATCAGGTATGGCTGAATACCAAAATTTTAAAGATAGTTAATATTGTTAGTACCTAAGCTGTTAGAAAAATAAACAAAAAAGAAGAGGTCAGTTATTCACACCTGAAATGTTGAGCTTGATGAAATAGAGAGATACAGCAAATTTTCAGAGGGGACCTTATTAACAAGGAAGATAAAAACTTTGACTAGCCAACCCACCACATCATGTTCTGTAAATTTCTCATTCCCAAATGCAGGAAGTCATAAACCTGATTTGTTTGGCTTTATGAAGATTAAATGGTCCGTATATGAGAAACATCAAAAGAAAAGTTTAAGACCTCATGACATCAGTATTAAGTGTCATTTGATGTTATAATTGGGAAAATTTCATTAATAGTCCATACCCATACCATGAAATGTGATTATAATAAAAGTAAGTTATGTATCTTCAGAGTGGCAATTGATTTTCAGAGTTAAGGTTAAAATTTTATCACCACGTTCTTTGCCCTCCACTTTTTCACTCCTTGAGTCTAACTACCTGAATGCAAAATTCTGCTCCTCAGCAATTCAGATTTTGCCATCATTTCTTTCCTTATATTTTTATCACAGATTTAAGCTCTCTAAAGCTATGAAACCTGCAGACACAGAAGTTCATGATTTATGTATGTATTTGATAGCCTCACCCCTGACATCCTAGCCTCAAATCTAGACTCTTAAACTGCCTACTTAGCTCTGTTAACAGATTTTAATCTTGCATATTAGAAAAGCCATTCAAATGTTCTTAGGCATTATCATCCTGGCACTTTAATTGAAATATATCTTTACATTTAAAAAAATGGAACATAACAGTGAATAAAAGCAGCCCTTTTTTCACACAGTGTATGCTAATGTTGACCCCACTGCTCTTGGCTTTTCACAAGTCTCTGTGATTTCCTGGAATTTCCTGAACTCAGCACTTTGATGACCATGGATGTTTTAACTTCACTGCTCTCCCAGTTGCAGAGGAGCTTTTGACATTTGGATTTTGTGTTCACCTAATGGCAACTGCAATTAAAGCTTTCCCACATCAATGAGCTAACTTTCTAAGGCCATTTCAAAGGGTGAATTCAATATTCAAATTGCATGATGCCTATTGATCTGTGTGCTACTATTTGTGTAACTGGAAAAGTACTCATTAGAAATTAACCTGACACAACAGATGAATGAGGAAATAGAGAAAACTAATTTCTCTTGGAAAAAAAAAAAAACATCTGAACCAAAAATAATTTATTAGTTACTAGGAAATATGTGTAGGGAAAAAGAAAGTAACTTACGTTTTCAGGTCTAAGATTGACCAAAGATTATTTATTTGAGAGGGAGCATCCTAATTATAGGAACTGATTCCCAAAATGACCAATCTGATTGATTCAGAATCACTTTAAAACTATCCAAAGAGAATAAGGTGTGTTGCTCAGAAGCAGCAGCCTACAAGGTGAGCCTCACAAATTCTAGGAGATTTAGAAATAACCCAACAACCTATTTTACAGGTGAGACTGAATGATGGATTTTGGTAAGTCCTATAGACATTCAACAATAGGTTTTTACGCTAGCGTGTCTTTACAATTTCAATTAGATTTTTTTTGAGATAGAGAGACACGGGAAACATAAAGTATACCAGTATACCCCAGAACAATTTAGCAATGCTTGTTTTCATGCAGACATAATGTTGTGTGTATACACGCATTAAAAAGGAGAGTGAACATGAAGAATTACTATATCTTTCTGGATTCCTCATTTTTGTACATTTAGTCCTTGCTAAACATCTATTTATATACTCTTCACCTGTTTTCTTTTGATGTGGTAAAAGCTTATCGAAGATACAACAAAACATGCAAAAGACCCCTTGAGAGATTTAATGTTTTCCTGAGGAGCAGAAAGAATTACTAACTCGGCTAAGTTTGCTTTCATGGCTTGGTATCTTTTCATTGACCAAAGTATAAACCAATTTTATATACTTATTTGCATGTAAGTTTTTGTGAGGAAAAGACTGAGAATGCAAACAACAACAATTTGATATTTTGGTGTCCTTCTCATTGAGTACTTTCATTCCAAATAGGAGGAAAAAACCAATAAGATAAATTCAGATCTCCTGTCTCGAAGTTGACACAGATGATCAGGGAATATTCAATAAAGTACCCCTTCATATTTAATAAAAGTGAAAAGAAAATAAATACACAAAATAAGATAAAATATTTCTACATATACTTCTAGCAGCTCATCTTTGGCCTGAAGCACCCACATGTAACAGAGAAGTTGATTTCTTCTCATGCTTTCTGTCACTTTCAGCTCATAAACTGCATAGCTGCTGAGGAAATGTTAAGAAACAATAAACACTTGATTTGAATATTGCTAAAACAGACATTTATGAGGCCATTCATGAATATGCTGCATTTAATTAATTTTAATGCAGTTTCCTATAACAGTGTGAGTGTGGTTATCAGCATTCCAGTTCACAGATGATTCTGAAGACTCAGTGAGTCACTGAAGTAAGTAATATTAGAATAGGAGAGGGAGGAGGAGACAGAGATAGATTGGGGGAGTGAGATTAGAATAATAATCATATGCCTTGCTCTGGTCATCTAGACAGGGAAACAGTCAGGACAACAAAATCAGTATTAAAAGGAATTGCTTTATAAGTTGAATAATAATTGACATAGATAATAAATACAATTCTGTTTGGTTGCTATGGGTGTTTCATGAAAAGAATGCTTTATCTAGATTACAATAATGGATATTATCAGTAAATGTTTTGATTTATTCTGATTTGATCCCCAAAACAAATAATACAACAAAATTTACATTCAACTTAGTGCTATCTGAGGAGCTACTGGCAACTGAGAATGCTAAGGAAAGAAGAATCAATGTTCTTCAGAGGGGAGGGTGTTGAGAGGCCACCCATTCTCTAGAAAAGAGGCCACCATGCTTGCATACAGATGCTGAGCTAAGCTTATTCAATGTGATTCTATAAAAACCAAGATTGCATAAAGGTAGGTGGGAAAAGCGGTGGTAGAGATAGGGGAGGAATCGAAAGAGGGAGAATGTGGGGGGGTTGTATTTTATCTAAACACATGGTTTGCCTTTATGAAAATTAAATAATATATATTTTAAGAAACAGTCAAGAAAACATCAAATACCATTTCTGTTTGGTATGTAAATACTATCAAATATATTCATTTTTATAATTGTTTCGAATTATACAGTGTTCATATACATTTCTTGTATGTGAACACAGATATTATATAGGCATCTATGCTTTCCTTCTTATAAATTATAATCAGATTTCTTCATACTATATTTTAAGATGAGCAGGTCATGAAAATGGGAAATTTTAAAAGTTGCTTTTTGATTGTATTAAAAATTTAATAATCCTTGAATGATCACTACATGATCAATAATGTACATGGCTCTAGAAATATCAGAAATTAGAACAGGTGGTCCTAAACACAAAGTACTTAAGTGGAGATGATGAATGAGTTGAAGGTAGCTATGTACAGCGATACTACAGGTAACTGGGGAATCACAGTGAGTAAAGAAAGCAGAGGCCAAAGAAGCCTCATGGAAAAGCACATCTTCACTGTCTGAATCATTGTGAATTTGAAAGATGTAGCTAAAGCAAAAACTATGTGTTGGTAATGAGTAAGATGACGAAGGTACACTAAGCCTCTGCAAGGTGCTCTTAGTGGGCATGTTCAAGAGACATTGAGTGCATAATAGAAGCTTCTGGAAGGTCTCTAAGAGTGTTTGTGTGTATGAAAGAGTCTGTTCAGCATCCCCGTCATTGCCCTAAAAATGATTTATGCTGTTTGATTTGCAGTTCAGATTTCATTTTGAATCGTCTGCTGAGATTCTCAAGAAACAAGAGTCATAAATGTGGAGAATCTCTTGTTGGTTAGAAAAATATTTCTTATTGCTCAGCCCGCCCCCTTCATTTCTCCTGCAGCCTCCTATTCCCTGGAGTTATCTTTATCACTGTTGCTTCCAGAAAGGTTGGTTTTATTTTCCCAGAAAGACAACAAATATGTCATAAAGAATAGGGATGGATAATCTTTGTAATTTTATCTATGCTAATCTAACTTCAAATGCTGTTCATATTTCTTATACATTGAGGATTTGTCACAACAAAAAAGTACACAATACAGGTAGAATATTAAGGGTGCAGAGTAGCCCTGCCCAACGAGGTAGTTTACATTCCGTTGTCGGTAGAATATTTCTCAGTTGTTTGTCTGAATAATGTGTGAGGTAAAGCATTTGACAGGTTAATTATACATTGCTTTGAAAAGTATTTCCCTGCATTTCACTTGAAATTGGTTGTATTTTAATTCCTTTGATTCTCCTGCTACTCTTTTATTACAGAGCCACAAAAACACCTTTTCAAAGACCATGCATGTAAGAGAATGTGTCTTATCAACCCCCTCTCCTCTCATTTCCAAACCTCTGACCATGTACTTTATTGGATCTTTCTCACACAAAGAGGACTTACTAATCAGCAACATAATGTCTTAGGCATTGTGTGATGATATGTTTTATTATTATATAAGCCTTAGGAGGGTTGAGTCAGATACAGCTTCTTTCTTGTCGTCAGACATTTATAGTTTTTTTTCTACTCAGAGAGGTAATGTGTTTTGAGCATTTCACTCTCATGGTTATGAGCTGTTCTATCATACCAGGGAAACACACACACACAAACACACACACAAACACACACACGCACACACATGAGGAAAAACAAAGATTATTCTGATGTCTTGCTGCTTAAACAAGGTTTTCCAATTCACCTTCCAGCAGAACTCCGAGACTAAAATCGTTTAGAATTTGCTCAATGACTGGCAAATCAGCCCTTCCCTTCCCATTTGCATGTGGCCTCTCATAAAATTTTATCAGACGGAAAACCCAGAGTGGAGACTCCTACATATCAAACCCCATGAGAGGGTAGGGATAATAAAATGGAGTAAAGAGTAGCTGACTAGACATTTCTATTGAATTTATAATGCTTTTTTTTATTTGCCCATCATTAAGAAAGGCAACCTCAAATTTATCCATTTACCAAATCTTCATTACAAGTTACCCATTTTATATATTTCACTCCCCTCTCTTCTATAATACAGTCTAACATTTTCAAGAATCACTTGACAACCCAAACTTCTGCATCTACTAGGAGTCATCACATGAAGACTACAAAATTCTGACCTTGCAAAAATCACACCCCATCTCAGTCATGCATCTTCCTTCGATCTTTTATCCCTTACCTAAACAAGGACTAATTAATTACACTTGAATCTACCTCCAAAATACCCTTTGTTGCTTTCCCCAAGACATACTATCTAATACAAATCTCCATCTAGGTATGGAAAGCTCACCTAGTTTACAGGAACACTATACTCTCCCAAAACATGAGGCTATTTTTGAAGCCATTGGTTGCCATCTAAAACTTAAAGATAAAAACATATTGCTGAAGATTCTACACACTTCAGACATAGGACTTGGATGAATTGAGCTGGAACTGACCTGGCCCACCTCTGTGTATCCACATACATATGTAAGTTGTCAAAGGAGAAAAGAAACAAATAGTCTACCCAAGAGTAAAGATTACATACTACAACAATGACTGACCTAAGATATCCTCAATGGTGCAATACAACACTTACATTTTGGGGCATAAATATCAGCTGTTTAATTGAACTTAAGTCTTACTCAATAGGAAATAATTCATGACTAGGGCTGTAAAACTACCCAACTATGAGTGAATAGAGAGGACACACACTTGAGGTGTGAACCTATTACTACCCTTTTCCTAAACCATTAAAATTTCTCACAATCTATATATGCATCTTTATTTCCTCAGAGAAGTATAGGTCACATACCTCATCAAAAATACAAAACAAAACACGTTTCAGTGGATAGAGACCATTATCGAGATCCACAATTGGTCAAAATGCAGAGGACAGGTGGCTGTGGGGTGCCAAACCCCAATCTCATATAACTATCAAACAATTTCCTCTTATCTAGCTCAGAAAACTTGATAAAGAAGTTTTGAAGAAAGCTTGAAATAATGAGAAAATAGGAGAAGAAGGACAGCTGCTCATAAATAGTGTCTTTTAGACAGGGAGGGAAGACGCTCCTTTATAATCCCAACAAAATGACTGCCAATCTAAACTGCCACAAGTTGACACACCAATGAGAACAGAGAAAATCCCATATCATCCCATCTCTAGATGACGAGTTATAGGAGCTCAGTGCCTTTTGAGAGATGGAGAAGCAGTTTCCCCCATAAATGAGCTCCCACCTAGATTGTTGAATCCCAAGTCATCCTTGTATATAAATAATATGAACTATGCTAAATGGACTCACTAGGTTTTATATATAGGTATGTTTGTATGTATGTACTATATGTGTAATATATAATTTTATATTATATATAACATATGTATATGCATGTAGTAAAATAAAGAAAAGATAAACTTGAGAAGAAAGGGTTCCACAGAAGCTGAGGGGAAAGGAGAAAGGCTGATGTAGATGCAGTGTTCATGTATGAATTTCTCAAATGAAATAAAGGTAGCTAAAATAAAAGCACTGTGTAAACAAACCAATACCTCTTGGGTATGTGTCCTTGTACTCTATGGCTGGGGCATTATGTTACCCACCAATGCTCTCCCAAACCTGTGCAGTTTGAGTGTGGTTGCTTCACGGTCCCTGTTTTATACACAGTAGCAAACACAACTGCAGAATTTTCCTGCTGAAACTTTCCCTACTTCTTCCAATCCTCCCAGAATAAATATGAATTCAGTATCTTAGATTAAAATATTCTGTTGATGTTTGACCCCCAAACTCCTGACAGAATCTTGTCTTCCCACTTTTTTCTCTCTTTGTCCTTTTTGTGACAGACTCACTGGCTTTTCTCATTCAATGCCTAGACTAAAACCAGTAGTTATTTTTGTCACCTCTACCTACATAAAGTTTTGTCCCTTCATTGAAAAGATTCTTACCCATTTTCATTTACTGGCTCTTTTCATGGCTTTGAAGCATATTTGATTTATTTGTATTATATCTATTATTTAATAAATGCATTAAAATGAGGCATTTTGCTCTAAGTGGTAATACACTGTAATCTGTTTTTAATGGTCATTAATATCTGTTTGAATTTTCTCCTCACTTATTCATTTTTGTAAAACGCATTATTTGAAAACCCCTATGCAAATTTTCGAGGTCAAGATAGCATTTTCCTTTTATAATTAATTAATTTAACTATTATAAATTGCAATTATTTGCATTATGATCATAGTCAGTTAGCATAATGCCTAGCAATAATTGGCACTTATGAAGTTTAGTCTTGTCCCTCTCTGATTATGACATTATTTTGTGTTCCATGGCATTGGAGAAGAGTATATTATTTGCAGAGTACATACACATTCATCATAGTGGTGTCAGGCCTAGAGGTCTGAGTTCAATGTGAGCAGCATAGAGCGTATGAGTGAATAGTGTATGATAAAATACTCAGAAAGTTCCAGATTTGTGGTCTACAGAGTGATTCTCAGAGTCCAGAATTAACACTGGGACAGAGCTGTGGATGGTTTTCTGATAAGATTAATTCACTAATTTGGCATTAGAGACCATCTTTATTATCTTTGAAAAAAATGTTTACTTTAGTCTATATTAAATTTATTATATAGTGGTTATTTATGTGGGGGGAGTTGGATGTGTGTGGAGGGTGTGTGGGTGGGTGGGTGCATGGGCGCAGGATTCCCACTGAATACTAACTGAGAGCAAAGGACAGTTTTCAAGATTTTTTTTTCTCATTCGATGATTATTTCCTAAGATTAAACGTCAGTCGTCAGCTTCACGTGGCAGTGATTTTACTTTCTGAGCCATGTTTCCAGCCCCATATTTCATTTTCTGTGTTAAAAATCTCAGTTTAAACAGCCAAAGTATGCTTACTCTAATCATACATGTATGAAAAAACTAAAAATAAACAGAGCTCCCCCTCAATCTTATTTGTAGAAAATTACTATTAATGAGATATGAGTGACTAATAATTAATTATGGCACTCAATTTGTTGTTTGTTATCTTTCAGCTTCTAAGCCTATTTTCAAATTAATGACTTTTTGCCATGTCTTAATGTGACTGATATTAAAATTTACATTTGCCAATTTTTAGAAAAGGGACACACAGATTTTGTTGATCTCTTAATTTCAACTATTTGTCTGTTTTAGAAATATACCTAATAATAAAGCCATAATCTTATTTGATATATACCATTTGAATAATATGAAACCTGCTTTTGATAGAATACATTTTTTTTTCTGTTACAGCTTGACTTTTGGTTTCAGTCCACGGCCAGCTGGATTCATTCTTGTAGACCTCTGAAGAGGCTAAACCTTTTGAGAGTAGACTGTGGTAGATCAAAAGTTCAGGTCATGGTTTAGAGGAAATGGAGAGAAACTGGAAGATGCAAGAGCAAGGTCTAGACCTAGGGAAGCAAAGCTGTCTGTTGTAGGCAGAGATAGCTTGTTCATTTCTTGGCCACTTATTTTTATTATAGTCAACAACAACTGATACACACACACACACACACACACACACACACACACACACACACATATATATATCCCAATATAGAGTTGAGAGATAGACACTAAGCTGTCAACAAAGGATCTGGTGGCAGACATTTTGTAACCAAGTCCTATCAAAAGAAATCCTCAGACAGTCTTGCTACTGAAGGTTTTTTGAAGTATGGTCCTCCTCTTTAGTAAGAATAGTCCTGACTCTGCCATATCACTTCCAAGTGTGCTTTATATAGTGTTTTCCTTAGACCAGGTACTTAGACATCAGTCAGATACTCTCTATTTCCTATTAAATCTTAAATAGTCTATCCTAGTAGTTCTCCTCTTTCCCAAAATAAAAAGGATAATAGTTTTTTTCTAATATATTAATGCTTTTCCTTCAATAAAATGAGAAGTCAATATAAAACTCGTTTTTAGCTTAACACCATAAAAAAAATGTGCAAAGTTAAACCAATTGTTGAAAAAATACTTGTTTGTTCCATCTTTGTCTAACAAAACTCTAGTCAATTTCAATGTGTATCATGTCTAGGGATGTCAACACCAGTATATCAAATTGCTTATCATAGATCTGGTGTTTTCAGCATGTGAATACTAAATACTTGATGCTATCGTTTCTCCTAGAATGATCTCCACAGGCCACATGTCAAAGCTTTAAGGCCATGCTATCACTGGGGCACAATCTCAAACAGGATAATAGAACAGCTCGTCATCATGTGTCAGTCATAAAGAAACGATGCAAAGGAACTCATACTCATAAAAACAGATAAATCATTTTTAAAAAAAATGCTGTCTTAGGTAACCCGAAGTAGTAGGAACTCACTGACTCTGGACCGATAGCTGGGGAACCTGCATAGGACCACTGAACTAGAGCCTCTGAATGTGGGTGACAGTTCTGTGGCTTGTGCAGTCTGTGGGGCCACTGCCAGGGGATCAGGATTGATCTGGCCCTTTGGAACCCACTCCCTATGGAGGGATATCTTGCTCAGCTGAGATAAGTGGGGATGGGCTTGGTCCTGCCTTAACTTTATATAGGCCAGACTTTATATACTTCCCATAGAATGTCTACTTCCCACCCTGATGGGGGCTGGGTGGGGGAAGAGGGGGAGCTAGAAGAGGGGAGTGAGGGAAAACTGTGGTTGGTATGTAAACGGAAAAAAAAACCTTTTAAATAAAAAAAATTAAAAAAAAGAAAACAGTTTTGTCTCAACATGCACTCCACAGGCTTATGTTTTCTCTCAGGAGAGGTGTGTGGCTCTGAAGCCATAACCATACCTAACCATAGGCTTGAATGTATGAAATTAAGAAAAAGTAAATCTTACCTCTCTAAGTTGATTATCTCAGACATTTGTTAGTGATGTACAGTTAACACTGTGTTCATTGCTTTTAATACCCTGTTTTTTTGCATTATTGAGACCTAGCACACAAAAAGAACATAAATATTCAACACCTGCAGGGAAAATATTTCAAGTTTCAAGCATAAAAGTACAAAATCTGAATGATCACGTTGTCTGGTATATTCACTTACAGAAAGAAAAATTAAAATCCTTAATTTGAAGCCAGCATTAGAATCCAGACTTTACAGTCCATGTGTAATATTTTTCATATTTAAGAAAGAACTTGAAAGCTCTTAAATGCAAAACAAATATGGAATTGATAAGGAAATTCACAACTTTGCTGATAGCTTTAAACACAGCAATTATGTGCACCTGTTATAATTTAACAACTTCAGTGTTTTATAAAACAGACTATATTGTTTAAAAGCTATTAATGGGTGAATGCTTTTACTTTACTGAATAAAATATGTTTCACTAAACAACCTTCCTATTTTACTTAATCTAAATATTATTTCAGAATCCTTAAATGAATAAAAGTCCATTGCCAGTGTGTGGTCCATGGCACATATGAGAAATTAAGTTACTGTTTTAAATACTCACAGCCCTTCCCTGAGATAATGATTTAATTTTATTCTGCTTTTACAGTGATTTTATAAAATCAACATCAGTTACAAAGTAGGCATTTAACTCCCTTTTTTAAAAAGACATATATTTGAATATTACTAATAAATAGAACAGTTATAAGAATAAGTTGTTCATGAATGAGATATAATTCATGTTTTCAATTTCTTTACTTTCTCTGCTGCAGGGTTCTTTCTGTCATTGAGTTCTTACAATGAAAAACAGCTTTAAAAGAGGGCTGAAGAAATTTCTCAGTAAATAAAGTACGTATTTTAGAAATACATGGATGTGAGTCTGATACCCAGGACCATGGGCTTTGAGAGTGGCACACATCAGTAGTCATACTGCTGGAAAGGCACAGACATGAAGATCTTTCAGTGCATCGGTGATCCACTTTGGCTTCATCAGTGAGCTCTAACTCAAAGAAAAAAGAAAGACAAACAGAAAGGAAGAAAGGAAGGAAGGAAGGAAGGAAGGAAGGAAGGAAGGAAGGAAGGAAGGAAGGGAAAGAAAGAAAGAAAATATAAAGAAAGGAAGGAAGGAGGGAGGGAGGAAATGAAGAAACAAAAAAAGGAGAGAGGGAGTGAAGGAGGAAAGTAAGAAAGAAAAAAATGAAAGAAAGGAAGGAAGAAGGGAGGGAGGGAGGGAAGGAAGGAAGAAAGGAAGAAGACAGAAAAATCCAAGGTGTGAGGATTCTGAAGAATGACAAACTAAGTTGCCTTCTGAAATTTATATGTACCCAGACATACACACTTAGGTATGCACACATACCTGAACACACATGCGTGCACATTGCAGTAAAATTTAAAAAGAAATAAGCTTTTAAGATGTTAGTGAGCTGTACATGATGGGTAGTTCCAACCAGCACAGACTATTTGGTATTTAAGTTATGTCAATGTATTTATCTATTTATCTATTTATCATTTATCTATTCATGGCACATTTGACCTCCAGTTACACTGTTATGTTCTGGGGATATAAAATTAAATAAAACAATATGTCTTGTGCTAGTAGAACTTAAAGAAATATGGGTGTTATTTTTTAATAAAAATGCTTTCAGTAACAAATGATTTCTAGATTGAGAGGTGTATTTTTAGTGGAACTAATTAAATACTGCAATAAAGGAAATAGAATCTCATAGAACAGTATCCACTTAGTAGAATAGCCATTCTGATCTTCATCAGAATCAATTCTCACTCCACACGGAAGACCCTCCAGACCGGGTCTGTTGACAGTCTCTCATGGAAGAAATGAGTAGGGAGATGCATCAGACCTGCACTTCTGGCTTCACTACATCCTCCTATGCCTTCCTGCTGGGAGATAATAATTATACCTTGAACCTTGAGTTTGTGAGTTTGCATTTGCATTAATTAATTAACATTAACCTTGGGTAAGGAGGCTGCATTAGAAACTAGTTGACAAAGAGTAACCATAGAGCCTCGAAGGGCATCTGGGAGAGAGACAGACAGGAAGTAGTAGGATGGGGCTTGGGGTGGCCCAGTTTTTGCCAGTTTGGCAAAGCAGACACACAGGTCTTCTGTGGTAAACGCTGAAAAGGAGAGTGGGTTAGCTAGTTGCTACTCAGCCTCTCTGAGCTAACATGTTTTCACCCCAGCTTTTGAATATCACGTCTTTTTCGTAACTAGCTCAGGTTGCATAAGTAGATACTTTTAATGGCATCTACAGGGCCAGTGCCTGAGGGAGCAGAATTTACTCCAGGCTGTGACCTAGTGGCCAGGACACTATTAGAAGTAAGCTGGAAACTGTGGATCTTCAATTGAATGATGAAATAGCAGTGGACTAAGAAAAATACTTCCTACAAAATATGTGCAGTTCTGCCCCTCGCTCTGCATGGTCTCATAGTCTTAGAGGGTGCTGGAGTCTGAGGATTGTGGAAGGTTAACTGAAGGAGGGCTACGTCTGGTTAGTTATAAGTAAATGATAACTAATACTTGGAGTAGTGTGATTGCTTTAGCATTACCCATGCTTTGAAAGAAACCCCTCATCAATGTCCTGTGAGTAGGTTCAATAAACTAATTGGTTTGCCGAGTTGTACTTTGGTAGAATTGTATGTTGTTGGTGTCCTACCTAGGTAGTACAAGTGTGGAACAGAATATTATATTCTCTTTGGTAACAATCATGGGGAATTTGATTGAAATCTTCACCAAGGAAACTGAAGGTAAACTAATGATTTAATGGTTCCTTCTCCCAATATAATGTGATAGCAGGAAGCCTAAAAAGTGTTCTGGAAAAGTAAATGGAAGATTCAAATTTGGATCTGTTAATCTTCATTTAACTGAAATGCTCAAATTTGGATGGCAGGTGGAAGCTGGACACATATAACACCTATAAATTGTATAACTTGATATACTTGTTACTGATATGAATTTGTGAGTGACCACAGTATAGATGTGGCTTGATGCCATGGATATGAAAAAGTAAACACACAAATTCAAGGTTCAAGGTATAATTGATTACCTCCCAACAAGAAGGCATAGGAGGAAGTAGTGAAGCCGGAAGAGCGGGTCTGATGTATCTCCCTACTCATTCTTTCCATGTTAGCAAAAGCAGACAAAGCCCAAGAGAAGTCTAAGATCGAATGCCTATCTCTAACATGGAGGGGGCACTGAGTAACGAGCAAATCCAACTAAGGTCCCTGAGGGGGAAAAAAACAGTGTGAGAAGGAAAAGAATTCATGAAATTAGTGAAATAGGCATCATTGTGACTTCTCAAGTCAGAATGGTCACGTCTTCTAAAAGCCATTGGGATGCCAGAAAATGCATACTGAAGCTCTTAGTGATTTTTAAAATCATGAAACTAGAATATAGACAGGAAGTGGTGATTTGAGAGTTACAAGAAGAGAAAGAGCATGTCTATCATTGGAGAATTGAAACTATTGAAAAAGACCCCAGAAAAAAAAATCCCTGAAAGTAATTGTGTCAGTTAAGAATTTCTTAAGGAATGTGCCACCAGAGTTGGGTTTATATGGCCAGAACTATCTGCAGGAATCCAGAGGATTCTGGTGTTTCCCAAGAAAAGCATAGCTGGAAGTATGGATCCTCTGAAACGATGTGGAAGAATGGGCTTCAGAACGCACAGGAGGAAACTGAACGTTGATAGAATGGGACCCATTCTCACATCTTTACACGAAGAGAAAGAAGATGAAGCAATTGCAGGAGCAGGTGCCTCTTATGCATACGGTAGCAGAGAGATGAGGAATTTGGGGTTCCCTAAGTAATAGATGAATAGAGGGAGAAAGGGCAGGCAGGTGGAATCACAGTGTTAGGTGACTATGTGTGAAATAGCTGAGACACATCAGCCTAATAGAGTGTAAGAACCTCAGAACTCATCCATTCCGAGTTGGCTGGCACTGTGGTTGTGAAATTGCCTTTGCAGGTTAAAGGAGAAACAAATATTGTGGTTTGTCTAGGGTTTGGCTTTGGCTTAACAGCATGACAGACAGAGAAAAAGAGTAAGTAGTTCTAAAATAAACCACAAGATCTAAGCTAAAGAATAGTGAAACAGAGGAACAAATCATAACGCTTGTTCATTGCAATGCATGTATGGGGTGTCTTGCTGGGGACAAAGGGTCATAAATGTGAAAGCAGTTGGGGAAGTGGACTGAAAAATGGAGAGGCAAAGTCAACACAAAGGAAGCAATTTCTTGTGACTATGTGGTATCCTGCTCTTAGAACTCCCCTACTTCCCCTATTAATGTAGCCGTGATTCATTTCTTAACCTCCATTGTACTTTATTATTTCCTCTTTGCCTTGGCTGTCTTAGTCATTGCTATTCTATTATACTGTATGTATTCTTTTACATCAATTTATGGTAATTTTGTGGGACAAAGCAAAGCAGTGATGACTTCACATATTTCAATGTTTCCTTTATAGCATGGTTTACTAGATCCATTGCTATCTTATTTTCCTTTCTCTCAGCTTATTGCATTTATATTCAATATTTCTAATAAAAATGAGAAATAATGATCTATTGATAATCTACAAGTGACTAAGGCAGAAGTTTAAGTGAGACAGTTTTTGTACATTTGGTTTTGACACTTAGATCTATTGGATCACACAGTGAACTAATATTACTTTAAATATTTGCTGAATGAAAACCTTATTAAATGCAGGGTACTTAATATTTTACACAACTAATTGATTTTTCACAATTATGCATGCAACGTTAAGTGTTAGCCCACTTTACAGACTGGAAAACTTATATAAAAGATTAACTTTTCCAAAGTGACATGACTGAGAAGGAATGGAAACTCCATAAAACATTAAATTTCCTAAATCAACCAGTTCTACCTGCCTTCTATCAGCACGTTCAAATTGTCTCTGCTTACTTTAACAGCCACGCACAGCTCCTATTCTGCTTATAATGTTGTAAAGCTCTACAGCAAGCATCATAGGCAGTTTGTCTATTAGCCTTTTCCTTCTGTACAGTGCCGCAGGAAGACCCTAATAAATATTTAAATCTATTGATGTCCTGTTTCATCAATAAATTGGATGAGCCCCGCTTTTCAGATCTTCATTCTAATAATTAATTAAAACATTGATTAGTATAAGACTAGAGACGGACACGTTCGGAATCTTTTCTTCCCTCTAACATAAATGTTTAATTGCCACTGCTTATTATAGCATTTCTACTGTGGTCATCATCTTATCCACAAAGTTAGTTTGAAAATCCTTCTACATAAAAATAAAATTAGGGGTTTTTCCCATGATATTTCACTTGAATTATCCATATAAGAAGCATAGGCTAAACAAAAATGAAATTAAATTGGTATGACTTACTTTAGCAAGATTTTTTTTTTTTGGTGTGTGTGTGGGGGGGGGTTCCATTGATTGCTGCTGGTTCTTCTGACACTATATGGGTTATTTTGGTGATCTTGTAGCCTACATTCTTATGTCAAAAATTCCAGAAATCATTCTTTCCCATCTTGTTTCCTTTAATTTTAAGGGTAAGATCTATCTACTGTATCTGATCTTTCTGTTTTCTTTGTGGACATATGGCCGAAAATCCTTTTGCCACTAGCAGATTTGGGCTTTACTTTTGAACTAACTACCTTAATTAGGCTCGCACATATACAATTACATGGGGGATATGGGGTAGTAATACTCTCTAAATAATGTCAAAGTTTGTGCAGACCTCTGTTGGTGTTCCTCATTTGGATAATTTTCCATCAAATATTCAATACATAGTTAATAGAATGACTGACTAAAATTATGGAAATGCAGAGTACAACCAATGATCTAGAGAACTGATCTCTGAAATGAACCTACAATTATGTATGCCTTTGAATATTTTCAGAAGATTTGAAAAAGAATGCAAGTAAGCAATTTTTTTTTTCAGTAACACAGTAAAGGTAGTAGTATTGTTTGTAAGATAATATTGGAATAAGGAAAATAAAAATAATTCAGGATTCATCTCTAAACAAAAAGAAATAGTGGTTCACAAATGAAACAAGCTGTAATTTCTGAGGATGTCGCTAATGGAGAAATGATCTTCTGGAATACTAGACAAATATTACTTTGACTCTAGATCAGTGGTTCTCAACCTGTGGGCCACAATCCCTTTGGGTGTTGAATGACCCTTTCACAGGGGTCATCTAAGACTGTGGAAACAAACAGTTATTTTCATTATGATTTGCAACAGTAGAAAAACTAAAGTTCTGAAGCAGCAACAAAAATAATTTTATGGTTGGGTAGGGTTCACCACAATATCAGTAACTTAATTAAAGGGTTGCAGCATTAGGACAGTTGAGAACCATTGTAAATCATTTTATAAAATGATGAACTCTGACCATTTTTATGGAATGTGCCATGTTTGTAACTTGTGAACATTCGGAAATATAAAAATTGAGCTTATCAATGCACAGTATCAAGTAAGCCTTTGTTTCTGAAGGGTAAAAAGTGCTAGAACTAATAGTTTTTATGTTGTTCACCACAGTGCTCATGTTTTCACGCGTGTTTCAGGTGCCTAGCTGAAATTATGCATCCTTAAACCAGTGCTACCTCAAGTCTCTTGGCATCTGTCCTCTTGCAAGTTCCATGTTGCTCTGTGTGTCTTTGAAATAACTATTCCTATGTTCCATGTATGAGTTAAGCCATGTAGGATTTATCTTTTTGTGTCTGGCTTACTTCATTTAACAACATGTGATGTAGGGTCATCAGTGATTTTGCAAATGAAATAATTTCTTTTTTTATATAGTATACACAGTACTCCATTGTGTTTATGTAGCCCATTTTTATTGTAAAAATACTGCAATGAGAGCAAATATAAGATAATAATGGAATTTAATGATATTCGGAGCTGTTAAAAAGGTAGCATTGGTAGTATTTTATGACCGATAAAATAAGTATTAAGAGACAAGTAAAATTATGTTTTTACCATATTTTGGCATAGTCAGAAGATTGATGCTGGCATGTATTATCACATAAAACTACCACACAAAGAAAATTGATTCTCTGCCCATTTTCCTCCAAGTGGTCAGTTATATTTGTAAATCTTTGTCATTTTATTTGTAGAGCCTATGATTATTTTAAAACTATCCTCAAAGATAACATCAAATTCAAAAATTGAATGAAGAAATTTCACTACAATTTTGTACACCTGGGAAAGGCAGAGGACAATTTTGAAAGTCGATTTTTTTCTTTTACCTTTACATGTATGCTTACTGAAGGTTTAAACACATCTTGAATCTTCACTAAACTTTAAATTTTGTATACATTCTGCCAGATTCAGCATTGATTATAAAAATTGTTATGTGATGTGAATGGAATAATTATAATAAGCATTGAGAGAAACTTTTAAAGCCTTAACTTGCTTCTGTCTCCCAAGTGCTGGGATTAAAGTTTGTGCCACCACCACTTGGCTATACTTTCATTCTTTATGGCTGCAGAAAACTCCACATTATAAGCATGCCACATTTTCTTTATCAGTGCACCTGTCTGTAGCCATGTAGGTTGATACTGTTACTTGGATATTGAAGTAGATCTGGTGAACATGGACATGCAGGTAGATCTATGGGTTTGGGGATAGCCTGGTCTAAAGGAGATCTCTGCTTAAAAAAAATAAAACCACTTGGTAAGATAAATATCATATTTTTCTGTAAGATGTGGAATCTATAATTACACATATATGTATGTGTTTATATATAATGTATCTACTTTCATATAAATATGAAATATATGTGATACACACACACACACATATATATATATATAGAATTTTGTTCTAATAAGTGATAAGAAGGTCTCTCTGTTCTTTTAGTTTTCATCAATATGCTTTTTATTCGTTTATAGCTNAAAAGTAACATAAGTAATATTTACTGTGTCTAGTAATGTTATCCTCATGAACTTGCCCTTAATTTTTCACCTCAGATATTACTCTGTAATATTAAAGTTCATCATCCGCCATCATTCCTTCCTCGTGCCTCTGGTGACCATACTGACCAGACTGACAGCCCATGTATACAATGGCAAGATCCACTTCTATGCATTTGTAAACAGTTTTAGAGTATGCAGTTTACATTTCCTTGGGAAAATTACATAGCAATTACATTGTTTTCCCTACCTGGTGATTATAAGTGCCTGTATTTCCTCTCATTGGAGCCCTTCTCAGAGCTTACCAGAATAGCTTAAGACGTATAAGTGCTCACTGCATGTTATATCCACAAATTGAATACATGTTCTGCTATTTTGTTCTAATAAGTGATAAGAAGGTCTCTCTGTTCTTTTAGTTTTCATCAATATGCTTTTTATTCGTTTATAGCTTGTTTGTTTGCTTCTTTTGATATTCCACACTTAATGCCAAACTTGGATATACTCATTGGGTAAAATGATCACGTTTGGAATGCAGGTGTAAGAGTTATTCTAATGGAAGGTACCAAAAAATGATCTTATATAGTTTTAACTTTTTGTTAACCTCAAGGGTTCATTTGATACCAGGAAATGGAGACACAGAGGCCTCTAAGACTTTGTATTTTGCAAGGTACTGAGAAACAACTTATGCTATTGACTCTAACCTCTCTGAATTTTTCCTCTTTTCTCTTCAAGAACCTTCTAGATGAGAGGTCAATTTAGTCCCATTTCATCTTCAAAAGAATTTAGTGTTCTTGACAGGTGTCAGATTATAAGCCCTTAGAGACAAACAGGTTTCTGTTTACCATGAGTACATTCACAATACAGAACACTGGCCATTTATGCCTTGCCTTCCTCTTCCCCTGTCCCTTATCTTAGCTCTGACATATAGAAAGCAACTTCAGAGGCAAGATAGACAATCACTCCCCTGGCTTTTGAATCAATAATTCATTTAAACATTTTTACTATCTTGATATTAACAGACACCTTCAATTATGTTTCTAGTGCAATGTTTGTCTGATGTCATAATTTCTTGTTTCCTATAAAATAGGAAATTTTTAGCATATTTAGAAAAAGTTCCTGGGCCAGTATTAAGTCAGAACTCATTGATTTGTGTTATGTCTGCAATGTCATGATTTGTGCTATTAAAATAATGTTACGCATTAGACAGGGAGGAAGGAATTGAACTGTGGGTATGAAAAAGTTTAGGTGTGCTATAAGCAAAGTAAGGTAGAAAGAATTTTATAATCATATTAAATTTGTTTGAATAGTCTCAAAATACATTTTTAAAATGTTAATTTATTTCTCTATCTTAGAAATCCTGATTCCTAACATTGGGTACATTGTAATCGCCATGATTTAATAAGAATACTTATTTGTTATTTGTTATACTTATTGTGCAAGTATTTCTTTCCTTCTGAAGCATTGGTATCTATAGCCTATCCTGGACCAAAAAAACTGCAAAGTTTTCCTTTATAAGGTCAACAAATCCTGAAATGATTGTCACATAACATCTTTCACAAAAGATTAACCAACACTGCATGAACACACTCTCCACACACCAGAAATTATTTGGTCACTGATGATGATAGCATGGCAGCATTAAAGACTGAGTTCAAATTCTTATCAGAACAGGTAGTCAGTCTTCTGTCTGACCTAAGAACTGAGGAAGGCTGCACCCCAGCATGGATACATAGCATTAAAATTGTGAACTATATTCCCAGGATGGTGTCTAGTAAATCCAGCTCTCTCCATAGTACCTTGTTTGTTCCACCATAAGGGACATTAATGCAAATAATTTTATTGATAGTTCATCACACTGAACACCTATCTACTCTTCAGGCAGAGATAAATTTTGCACAGTAGTCTTCACTGATAGGCTTTCTTCATTTGTAACACCAAACAGATGATCTACCGTGCCTCTTCTTGAAGATGAGACTTTAGACAACTCCCTTCCCAGTACCAATACTTTCAGTTTTACAACTATTCTGGAAAAGCAGATCAGGGACTCCTAAATTATATGAACTTATAGCAGAATAGCCCCCAACACTGGAAACATTAGCCATGTAGCCATGGAAGCACTTTAGACGACTGTCTGTCCTTTGCTCTCAACATCGTAAAAACTGGTTGCCCACATATTTTCATCATTAAAACCCAAACTGGCACCAACATGTCTGATTTTATTTATTGACCTCTTCCTTAATGCAGGTACTTAAATTTTTATTCATCCTCTCAGATCTCTACTGGGAATGAAGAAAGGTTAATACTGTATATATAATTTTTATAACACCAACAATCTAAAGAGGAGGTACATTTTCGGAGTTCTGTCTAGCTACCTTTTATGCTTACTTCACATCCACTATAGTGTTAGCAATAATCAGAAGAGACTTAGTGGTGGCTTCATGCCATGTACTGGTCCCATATTATTTTCCAGGGAATTATGATGCTTTAATTTATTTAATCAAAACTCAGGTATATTTTATCACTTAACATCTTTTCTAAGCTCATTGATCTTAGAAATCGCTTTCCTTCTTATTTAGCTTCTCTAAGAACCCGAATTATAGGCTCTTAGAGAAGCTAAATAAGAAGGAGAACCCAAAGAAAAACATATAGGCATCCTCCTGAATATTAACCTTCATCAGGCGATGAAAGGAGACAGAGACAGAGACCCACATTGGAGCACAGGACTGAAATCTCAAGGTCCAAATCAGGAGCAGAAGGAGAGAGAGCACGAACAAGGAACTCAGGACCGCGAGGGGTGCACCCACACACTGAGACAATGGGGATCTTCTATCGGGAACTCACCAAGGCCAGCTGGCCTGGGTCTGAAAAAGCCTGGGTTAAAACCGGTCTCGCTGAACATAGCGGAAAATGAGGACTACTGAGACCTCAAGAACAATGGCAATGGGTTTTTGATCCTACTGCACATATTGGTTTTGTGGGAGCCTAGGCAGTTTGGATGCTCACCTTACTAGACCTGGATGGAGGTGGGTGGTCCTTGGACTTCCCACAGGGCAGGGAACCCTGATTGCTCTTTGGGCTGACGAGGGAGGGGGAGGGAAATGGGAGGCAGCGGTGGGGAAGAGACAGAAATCTTTAACTAATAAATAAATAAATGAAAAAATAAAAGAAATCGCTTTCCTTTGTAAATCACATAGTTAGTAGTATTAGACTTTTATTCTTCCTCTTAATAACGAAGAAATACACCATATCTTTTCCCAGTAGTTTAAACATGCTGTCATGTTTCTCAGACCATGGTGAGGATAAATTTTGGAAGGCTGATTTATACAAGATACTAAAAAACATAACATGTGAGCTACTCCTATATAGTGAATTGTCAACTATCATTTAGTGGCATTATACCAATAGTCAGACTCTCCATATTATCAAAGTTTCTATCAGAAAAATAAAAATTTAAAAACAACTTCCATAGCCCATTTTAATTATAAATGCAAAAATCAAAATTTCTCACTAGAATCCTTAAGTGTCATCCTTTACATCAATTTGAAACAACCTCAGTGCATGTGAACTTAGAAACAATTAAATATTTGTTGAGAATTGTATTATATTTCAGACATATAATTAGCTATGGGAAATGCAGAAATAAGTAATACATTGTTACCCAACTCACAGCCTCCCAAGACATATTCAATCACTTAATGCATTTAGTGAAGTGTTCTTACTTTTCTTTCTTCCTTATCTTGGATGCTAACAGAAGTCATACGAGGGAATAGATGAGCAAATGCAAAAGTGTTTGAAGTACTTTCTCTTGATTGGCTTGATATGTCTCCAAATGGCAACCAAAAAAATAAACAAGACCTTCTGAAACGACTGGCATTCTCTTACTAAAATGCCATGCAGCCAGCCTTTCCTCTCCAATGCTCACTACTCATTGGTTACATTATCCTTTAGCATTGCATAGAAATGCAGCTAAATGCACAAAGTTTAGGGTCAAGTGAAAATCACTCAAAGCTTTATGGGTAATTAGGTTGGGTTATATCAGGCAAGGGAGTACTCATTAGTTACAATGCAAATTCTATGTAGTAGTTAGACATGCACATCTCGGCATGGTTTCTAGTTCAGCCAGTAATTACCTATTCACCAGATGATCAGTTCAGTGGCCCGGTGAAGAAGGAATCCTCAGGAAATCTGTCATGTCACCCTGGAAACAGGATGTCTCACAGAGAAAATGGACTAAGCAAAGCTTCATTATTTCTACAGGAAAAAAAAAAAAGACTTTGAAAATCTCCTACCTATTTTGAGAGTCATTTGACACCCTTGGGTATGCAGTCTCTACATTTCATTTGAAGGAGTTTCCAAGCGGTTACTGCTCTACAGCATCATCAAGTCTAGCGGTTCTCCTAAGAGCATTACACATTTATTTCTTCAGATCTTAAATCCTTTACATATCAAAGGGGCTCAAAGCAAAAGCTAAATTTCTCAGGAATATTGCATTTTAGACTGCATTAAGATAACTTTGGTATTGATATAAGAATAGTCGTCACCTATCACAGTTAATGCACATATATTTATGAAATTAAAAAAAAAACCTCTAGCACAATAAATGCCTCTTCCTTCATCCTGTTGTCCAGAGACAACATCATATAACTCTTCTGAGGACAGTAAGAATGGCCAAAGTTTAGATTTGCTAAATGTGTTGACATACTATCCATGTCTTTAAAGCCCCCAATTTAAAATAATAGTAAATATTTACAGAACTACCTCTCTAAATATCTATTTCCCAGTGTATGATTCTATATGAGTATTCTGAAATCATAAGTATGTTAGTTCATCACCTCTTACAAATAACTTTTATAAAACAGGAGGTCTTGCATGGTTTCACAGTTTTAAACAATTCAATTTTAAAATGCAATGTATGATCACAAGTTGTAGCTTGATTTTTAAAATTTTTTTTCACTAACTAAAGATCTGTTTGATGGAGATGGTAAAAATTCAAAAGAACTTTAGAAACTGCCAATAATACGGGCTATGTGAAATGGCAGCAGGTACTGGTGGGACATTCAGCAGTTAATGGTGATTGCTAATAAGTCCTGTAACCTGGGTTTAAGCCCCAGAACTCACATAGCAAATGGAGGAAACAGGTTTTCCACTTTGTTCTATTAAAAAGGGAAAAAGTATGTTCCTTATGATACAAAATTGCTTGATATTGGCGGAAAGAAAGCCATTAACTTCAATTTAAATTCAAAATAATCACCTTTATTTCCATAAGTAAATACAATGAAATGATATTGAAAGGTTAAATTTAAATATAATTTGCTATATAATAAAGTTATAAAATGGGGCACTGAGCTGAACAGAGATCTCTCAACAGAAGAAGTTCAAATGGCCAAAAGACACCTAAGGTCATGCTCAACTTCCTTAGCGATCAGGGAAATGCAAATCAAGACAACTTTAAGATACCATCTTACACCTGTCAGA
>NW_026067998.1:1641446-1657815 GCF_014885135.2 Alexandromys fortis
GGGGAGGCAGCGGTGGGGAAGAGACAGAAATATTTAATAAAGAAAAAAAAAGAAAAAGAAAAAATATGAGTATACAATGTATAAATACACGTCAGAGCATACCCCAAACCAAAGAGTTTTATTTTCTTGTGAGGCAGAAATCAATTCTTCTTAGAAGGAAATTTGTCCCCTTAACAAATGCATACTCATACAATTACCTATAGAATCAGAACAAAATAATAGTATTAATCCTAGTAATCCAAATACTGATTTCAAAGTTGAATTCCATTTTTTTTCTGTTTAGTAATTGCTTATACAACCAAACGTAAGAGGTGAAATTTACACACTTTACCATCTAGCTGCATAGTATGTTCCTAATTTATGTGATATTATTACTGCATCCTCCTCTACATTTAAATGCATGTGATGTACAGTCTTGGTTGTCAGCTTCATTATATTAAGAAATGCTGTGAAAATTATTGAAACTCGGCTTTAGGAGTAAACAGTCTTTTAAAATGAAGAGTACCCTATAGTCCTTTGATGGATTTTGTTAAGACTGAAGTCATGGTAAGATATGAAAGGATTTGGGAAAAGATTATCACTGGGGGCTGGATGCTAGATCTACCTTCCCTGTTTATAGGTGTCCCCTTTCTCTGATTTCTGCCCACAGAAAATGTGGAATCAACTTCATTGCATGCTTTTAACTCAATGATTTTCTACTTGAGCACATGGAGCCAAAAAAACTGATGAGTGAACCCTCTGAAACTGTGAGACCAGAAAATGACCCCTCCTTTAAGTTGTGCTTGCCTGATGTTTCAGTCACAGCAAGAAATGCAGTAAGGCCTGAGTCCATTTCTGAAAGTCTGAACCTTTATGGTAAAGGTTCCATTGTGAACTCCTATCTGGCTCCACATACTGTTATAAAACCAAGTACATCCTTCATTTCTTCTGCCAAGTCAGTTACAACTATGTTTAAAGCACCCATATCTTCTCTAAATGTTTCTCCTCTACCAATATATTCTTGATTAATGATGAGAACCAACTTCAGAGACATATTAAGAATGATTCCAGTATAGATTTTTCACTTCAAAATAAATGTGTAATCACAGCAGGACTATTTGTCAGTGATCCATCCAAACAGAAGCGAAAGACAACCATGTCTGACTAAGCTGCTTGTAAGATTCTCTGGAACAAGAATAGTTGCTAAATGCATGGTCAAATAAATAATAAATGAAAAGAGATTTCAGACAGAAGAGTCTATTTCCTTCAATTTGGAAATTCATGTGTTATGTGGCAATAAAATAATAGACCTGGAAGTTAGTAAACATATCACACGACAAAAAAAATTCAGAGTTACACAAAATACCAGCCAGAACAAAAGTTAAACATTTAAGTTTAATATAATATGATCAGTGGGTTATATGTATTTATATAACAACTGATATAATTTAACACCATGTTTAAGTAAAATAATCTTTCTTTTTTTTCTTTAAAAGAGTGAATATTCACACACATAAATGCAAGGTGAAATCTTACTAAGGGCAAACTTTTATTATTTTGTAGGAACAGATCACTAACTTCAGCATGATCTTAGAATCCAGGTTAAGAACAAATTCTCCCTAAGTTCTTAAGAATATAATTTATAAAAAAATGTATTATATATTTAAAATGACTCTAACATCAAAGCCCATAGGTACAAATAGATATAGTGATGGGTATGGTAATAAACAGAGTAATTCATTCATATTTAATACTTAGTACATGCCTTTTAATGCTATTTTATCTCTTTTTATGATGGAACCTCAAATATTCCAACACTTCAGCCACATTTTTCCATTAAAAAAGCTAAAGCCCAGAGCTGTATGTTCTCACAGATGACAGAACAGGGAGGTACAGCAGTGTTTGGTGCTGCTTGCTGATGGCACCAGTAAAGCTCTCAGAAAACAAACTCATAATTTTAGAATTCCATTAACCACTTTTCTGATACAGATTGCTAAAATATTCTATTCATTAGATAATATGTTAATTGCATTGTGTAATTACACTGTGTGAGGCTGATTATTTGGGGGAGCTCTAATGAATCCAAACAAAACAACCTAAGAGTGAATCCAAACAAAAACTTTCAGCCAAATACCTTTCAATTAAAATATGCTAGTCTATAGCCCAATATCCATTTTAGTGCTGTCCTCACCATTGAATTTCCATAGCTTAATAGCTAATATTAGAAGAAATGGATTCATCATTCCCATGTATTTCTTAACTAATTTATAACTGAAATCCTAAGTTCTCACACGAGGCAAAATGCTGTCAGAATTCATGTCTTAGATGCCACTAATAAATAACAGAGATAATTAGTGGATACCACACCACATATTACTCAAACAATTAGGTGGAAAATCATTTTCATGAACTGCACTCGGTTCATGACATTAGTTGTGTGGGTGATTATATATGTGCTCATCTATTTTAAATCAATTTACATTGAATTCCACAGAAATAGTATGTTTCAAGACAAATAAAAGAAAATATCACTCTACATTTTAGAAATATATAATAATACGCTACACATACAAATAATATACTCTAGTAAATTTAGCACCATGCTATAGGAACCACAGAGCAGCAAAATCATTTTTCCTTCTCATTTGATTTTTGTCCTGCAATTGTGCCCCTCCCTATATGTATGTACACTACCTCTAATATAGCCAAGACTTCCCTCTTGTGGCTAGTTGATGTCAGTATATACTTTATCTTTCAGTTAGCAATATCTTAAATAGTTTCAACAAAGAAATTTTTCAAAGTAAAATTAAACAGCTTACAATGTGACATTTAAGCACAGGTAGTGTTTAAATTAAGCAACCTTAAATTCTTTGATAGACTTTAGATTTGAGAACCCCTCACATATTTTAGAATGTTCTTTTCCAGTTAAATTCTCAGTATTCTTCCTCACTCTGTGTTTAAGACCACTGCCTCCCTGCATAGCAATATCTTCCATCTGCCTGGCTTATATTTCTGCAGATGGTCTTCATGATAAGTACTTGAATAGCATTTCATATTAAATATTTCCTATATCCTTTAGGGCATTTTTTTCAACCCCACATTAAATGTAAAAGAATTGAGAATAATGTCTTGACTTTAATATTACTTCAAGAAGACCAATCCTACTTTTTCTGAAAAATAGAATTTGTGCACCAGATTAATAAGCAAACATGTGAGCTTTAACCTTAAGACATGATCAACATTGAATTAAAACAAAATCACATTGTAAACAGCAAATCAGTAAGAACTAGAAAAGTGAAAGGAAATAAAGAGGAGTTTGGAGAGTCTATGTGATACCATTACTACTAACACAGCAGGACTCAAAAGATCCTCTGGTTGCATCACTAACTTCCTTTTTGGAGATAAGGACAATGCTATTCAATACGCATGAGCCCCAAGTGAGAATGATACAACTCTCATATTATCTACTTTGGCCTTATCATCATTATTTGCTAAAAAACTAATAATGTTAACATTTTTTTAAAAAATTTTAAACGGTTTAATAAAAGTTATAGGCAAAATATTACTGTTCAATTAAAAAAATAAACCTTGTAGATTAGTTCTCAGAAAAAAGAGGTGGTAAAGATAGGTCCTTTTTATTAGCAATGAGTTTTTTCCTCATCTAGATTTTGGATGCTGTGAAACAGTATCTTCAGTCTAGCAAAAAATAAACCAACTCCAATATAATAACCTATGTTATGATGAAAGTATGTTGTGTGACTTCTCTGGAGAAATATGAACCTGCATCTATTCATACCAGATCAGGAAGGGATGAAAGAATAAGTAAACAATTCTACTAAAATCTAGCATAGCAAATTAGAGAGTTGATCAAAGTTATTTACAAAAGTATTGGTGAGGGGTTACATACAAGAACACAGATGACCAAAAAGCATATCCATCACTAAAAGGAGTTCACATCAGCATGAGTGACAAATCATAAAAGCATTGTCCCTGGAGCTCCCTGCATCACTTGCAGATAGATCGATAGAAAGAGTCCTATCTCCCCATTATTATTATTGCTTCTGTGACCTCAAGGAGGAATCCCGTGAGCCCTGTAAGTTTCAGAAACTTCTGAGATTTGTGAGCTGTCTATTTCAAGTATTAAGAAATGTTTCCTCTAGGATAGAATGTTTCAACACAGAGGAAATTCCTATACCACAGAGGGAACAAAATATTTCAAAGTTGCAATCAACTTTAGATCATATATGTAAACATGATAAAACTAAAGTTCAGAGCCAGACACACACACTCCTGAAAGAGATATTTGCATTATTTACCAGATTGGCACTATTCACTATTTCAGGACAAGGTAGAAACAAGATTGTCTCTTGTTTGATGATATTTCAGAGAAATCTCTTAAATGAATGGGAGAAAACATTTGAGTCAATGATTAAACCATTGTCCATCATGCATGGTGTCCTAGCTTGCTTTCTTTTTTCTATCTGCCTACTTTCTCCAAGCATTCAGTTTAGTTTTCCCACCTATCTTTATTCTGTTAAGCCATTGGTCAAAAGCAGCTTCTTTATTAATTAATAGCAATAAAAGATAATCACATCATGCAGCGAGGAATCCTATATTACCTCCCCTTTTCTGTCTAATTAAAAAGGAAGACTTTAACTTTGACATAGCAAGATTACATACAACAAAACAAGTATCAAGCAAAAATTACAGTTACAATATTTATATCTACTTTATCTTTTATCATAGGGAAAACTATAATTATAACTATCAATTCTTCAACTCCATCAATGATCCAAGAAGAATATAATACCTAAGTTAACAGGAAGTACATTATAAGCAGCTTCCAAAACTCTAGAATTGACAGAGACATCTCGCTACCTGGACAGTTACCCAAAGATCTTCTGCATTGTTGGAGTATCCATCTTCAGCCTACGAGCCCATGGAACCTGGTAGACTTTCTCATGAAGCAGGAAATTTCAAAGACAGTTCTGCCTATTTTGTCAGGTTGTCAGTCACTTTCTTCTGTGTCTTGTAGAAGAATGTCTGGCAGACTCTTTCATGAAGCAGGAACATTGAAGGACTGCCTCACCTTTAGGCAAGTTCAGCAGTCATTTTTCTGTTTGTCCTGCATGTCCTGTTCATATAGCATAACATCACAGCTTGCTTCCTATTGCTTCAATAGAACACTTTAACCAGAAGCAACTTAGAGAGGAGAGGATGTATTTGGCCTACATATCCTGATCACAGTTCCTCGTAGAGCTAAGCCATTAAGTACTTCAAGAAATGACTCTGGAGCCAGGAGCTGATGCAGAAGCCAGGAAGGGCCACTGCTTACTGGCTTGCACCACATAGTCTCCTCAGGCTGCATTTCTACACTGCACAGGACAACCAATCTAGGGGTGGCACTACCCTTATGGGGCTTGGTTCTTTCATACCAATCATTAATTAAGAAAATGCTTTACAAACTTGCCCCCATACAATGGTGGAGACATTTTCTCAGTTCAGGTTCCTATTCCCAGACAACTAAAGCTTTATCAAGTGTATCCAAAATTACCAGGCACTTGGCAAATTGTAGAGCCTAGTGCAGAGCATTTTGAGAACTCTTCCTTTTCAAAACTGTAAGGAAACCTAAAAAAACAATTTAACAATGGTTCAACATAAAAATGATAATGTTCTGAGAATTGAAGTGTTTTGCAGAAATTGGGATGTTTCAGGAAAATGCTTTATTTTTACCCAAGAATTGTGCTAGATCATCATTTATTGTTCACAAGTGTATTTCTTTGCAGAAATCTATTTTCTCAGATTCATAATTAGAGCCTCTCCAGGTACGAATAAATGTGTAAGAGATATTGAAAGTTGCCATTATTTAGAATGTTATTTACTTGTGCCTTTTAGTGAATAAAAAGTGATCTGTAAAACATCTGCTTAGTAAGGGTTTCAGAGATTTGAAATTGATAGTGAGCATCAAGATTCCCCTTACTTTATTAGAGCACATATACCATAGAGATTTCGGTTTTTAGAGCTGAGCATGACTGAGTTTCAAACTATTTGAGTTACCTTTAATTCCATTTGAAATAAAGCATGAGACTGTTAAAAACGGATACATCTGAAAAGCCATCTTTCTTAATTCAGTGTCTTAGGGAATCTTTCAGAGAAATAGCAAGGGCTATCAAACACTGCCTATCCAATGTACCATAGTAGATTTATACTGTTGATGCATGCTCATGTTGAAAGCGGGCTATATTGCTACAGCTTACAGTAGACTTGAATACAGAAGGCAATTCTGGCCACATTTTTTGTGATAAGTCATGGATTCATGGGTGTCTATTCCTTTCCATTGTCATAAAGTACCAAATTCATCTTACTAAAATGTTTAGCTAAAAATAAAAGATCAATCATACAGTTTAATAATACAGATAGTTTCACAGACTAGATTGAATTGACGATGGGAAAAATAGGTAATATGTGAGTCCTTAGCACTGCAATGGTGATAAATTAGTGATTGTGAGTTCTGATTAAATAACTTTATTGAGAAAAATTAACAGTTGTGTTTTGTTTTTGTCATACAAGATAATCATATTTTAAGACTTCAATATATTTGTTTTCAACTCACTTTTGGTCAATGCATGTTTCTACTTGAAGGGGAGTTGGTAATTAATCTTTCAGTTACATAAAATAAATTTTCAGTCTATTCTTCACACAATGGTTCAGTCAACTTTAAAAAAGAAACAATAGAAATAGATTTAAAAATTATATTAAAATTGGGGAAATAAAACATACAAACTAAGAAAATAAATAGTCAACAAAAATAAATAAGAGAAGCATAGAAAATTTAGAAAATAAAATATACAAAATTAACAAAATATATAAAACTTGGTAATTTATTATTAATAATACTGTTTCAGCTAATTTCTATTACCTTCATTCCATATAAATGTATACTTAGGTATATTAAGACACAACAGAATTAAAATTCTAGTATGATAGATTTTTATTAGATGCAACTATGAAACTGTTTCAGGCAAGTATATGGTTTCATTTTTAAAAGCCGATTGTAATACTGATTTCTAAAATGCATGTACATAAAACAGTATCACACAAGTTAGAATCTTATTATTAAGAAAATGAAATGTTTAAAAGATGGCTTTGGAAGGATTGCTGTGGGAGCAGATTGTGTCTTCTGACGTTTTTCAAACTGCTGAATAATTATCAATGGAAATCAGTCAAAGGAGAACAAATGTAGGCTCAAATGTCTACATTTCATTTCCTAAAACGGTGAGGTGCCCACTACTGGAAACATTCAGAGCCTAATCACCTAGGAGAGACTTCAAAATTTACAGTCTCAATCCAGAATCTCAGTTCTACCACAGGGACTGATATCTTCAACCTTAAAAACAGTAAGTACCCATCTCAGTAGACTGCTGAACATTCAATGAGAGAAGATATAAAGGGCACTTAACATAGGCTTTTCCTGTATTGTAGAATGTAATAACAATAAACTTTCAGTATTATCATTTTACCTACAAATAAGTACTCATATACTTTTATGTGTTTAAAAACCAAGGATTGTACATTAGGAAAGGAAATAGCACCTAAAGTATAAAGAAAAATTTAGAAAGACCCCACCTTTGCTGAGACTCTTACTGATCTTAAGTAGAATGCTAAATCGTTTTAATGTGGCTTGATTGTGCTAATCCAGATACTGTGGAAAAGGAGCAAGCAGATACCGTCACAGATGAATTTCTAAGCAGGCTGCACCAGAGCTTCCCAGACACTATCTGAAGAGGTTAAGGTTTGCTGCTGTTTCTTCTTATATATGCCTAGATTTGGGCTTGGCTTCCTTCTGTATTTCAAAATTATTTACCTGACAATTTTCCACCGGTGGCTAATATCATTGTTTACTTCAAATGCCTCACCATCAAAGAACAACTTGTGCCCAGTAATAGCTACAGAATGCCGGTATAGAAAACTCTGGAAATGAGTTCTAATACATGGGAGCGTTCATCTGAAAACGTATGTGCCTAGTAAGCAGGTCAGTTTTAATTATAATGCATCTTATTGCAATCGTCGGAAAAGGTTTAAAGACCTTGGAATCTAAACCCCACAAGTGATGCTTCTGTGCACCCACTCCTGGTTTTATATTATTTTTCAAAATATGTAACTTTAAACATGAAGTTTGAAGGTAATAATTTTGACAAGACTTCCTTTATTTTCTCATAATATACACAATTTGTCTTTAATATGCTGAAGAATTCTGTCCACATATTTCACAGTTCTTTGTGTTCTATAAACACCTAACAAATACCATATCCTCTGATTTCTCCTTAAAAATCTCTCCCCCTTCTCTCTTTCACTGTGTGTGTATGTGAACATGTGCATAAAGTTGTCCATACAGATGTGTGTCATTGCATGTGGCGAACAGAGTTCACTACTATTTGATTTCAATAGTATTTTCCATTATTTTATTTTGAAAATTAATTTTTTCAAATTATTGTTACATCATTTCCCTTTCCCCTTTCTCCAAACACTCACATACATTCCTTGCTTTCTTTCAAATGCAGGCTTCTTTTTAAATTAGTTGGGGTGTGTGTGTGTGTGTGTGTGTGTGTGTGTGTGCGTGTGTGTGTGTTGCAGGGAGAATGTGTGTGTGAGGGAGAGACCATTACAGAAAGCCACATTCATCCAAGTGCCAAGTTGTGGAGACCAGTCACAACTAATTCAATTATAACAAACTCTTGGATAAGGCTCAGGGATCACTGATGAAGAGCAATCAGAAATATTGTAAGAACTAAAGGATCAGTGAAATTGCTGTGAGATTGTGTCCCTTGGTAATGTCAGAAGATACATGCATACAGTCTTACCGACATGACTGCCAAAACATGAACTAAACATGATGACAACAATAGACATGTAATGTAGACAAAGTAAAGCTCCTCATATTTTTGGAGGCAAGAACTTAAACTGATACTAGACCTCACTGAGTCGTGAAGACAGGAATACCAGCAAACCTAAAGAATCCTCCTGTCTCCAGTTCCTAGTCCTAGGATTTGTGGTACAGGGAACTTTACCAGGCTGGGATGCTGGGATCCCAGCATCCTTAGTCATACTGGGCTGAGCTGCCTAACATTCTGATTCTTTTAAGACACAGAAAAGTACCATTCTTGTGTCTTATCACCCAGGTTTTATTTTTAGTAGAGTTGGCATAGTTTCTTTGCTTTTTTTCCTGAGCATGACTGACCTATGACTCTTTCATCACCCCTAAAGACTTGCACTGCCCTCACTAGGTGGTCCATCAACATTTGCCCAATAGTGAAATCCAAAAGTCCTCATTTATTCCAGCCTAATAGTAAAAGAAAGTAAAGTAAGAGCTACAGCAAATATTAATAATTTGAATGTAATTCTAGTTTTAAGCATCCTCACAATACAATTTAAGCTCAAATAATGCAGTTCCAAAAATGACTACCTTTACATTTCCATCAAGTTTCTTTGTTATATGATTGCTAAATTACAACTAAGAAGCCAATGCCCTGTGTTTCAGTCTTGCCCTTTAATAAAGCTTTATAAAATGTGGGAATTGTGTAAAATAAGAGGGCATTATCAAAATCATAGAGCTAGCACATGGAAGTGGCCAATTGGCACATGCTCTGGAGACCACACTCGTGGTGAAAAGGTCCCCAAGTAATTCTAATAAGTGTACATCTGTCATATGTGTTCCCTTTCTTAGGTCATTGAGCATTCCTAAAAACATATGGCATGTAAAAATTGTTGAATCAGAAGATATATAGTCAAAGAATAAGCATATACAAAATCCTTCAGAGTTGTATTGTGACAAACTGTTTAGAAACCTATTTCCCCAAAAGAAAATGTCCAGTTTTGAGACATGAACAATTATTTTGCTATTAAGAATTTCTAAAGAGGATGGATACATGTAACTGTGAAGCTGAGCCTCTGATAATCTACAGAAGTTTGACCTTGTGGTTGAGACAGATAAAGACAGTGTATTGGGATAGGGAGATGTTTATGAAAGAATTTATTTGCTCCAAAATATTGACTCTGCACTGTATTCTGCTTTCAACCCCCACCTGTGCTTTTTCAGTTTTTAATTCTAATTTCTTATATAGTTTAGTAAATAGTCATGCAGTGTAGCATTTGCTAGAGTGAGTTGCATTAAACAGCTTTATGATACGTGCTGCAATGAAATGAAACAATTATCCTATAAGCCTGGAATATATTACAAAATCCATTGCTCTCCTTTGAAATAAAGTATATATTAAACACAATGCATATTTAGTTATAGATCAATATGTTAAACTACTTAAGATATTAGATAATTGTTTTAGATATAAACACATTCATTTATTTGTGGTGAGAAAAAAAATTGCAACCAATTTCACTCGAGATGTTGATAAGCACTATAAACACTGAAAAAATACTAAAATACCAGTTATTAATCAACTGCCTAACAAAATACTTATTGTCTGTTTTTTTTTTGTTGTTGTTGTTGTTTTGCTTTGTTTTGGTTTAGTTATTTTGCTTCTTTGTTTTATTTTTTGGTCAACAGATTGTTCCTTACTTATCCATCATTAAGCTAGAAATCTTCTCTAACAATTTAAAACACTAATGATAAGATCATAAGTGGGTGCTGAAGAGATGAAGTAAAGGTTAAGAAATTAACCAGGCGATGGTAGCACTTGCCTTGAATCCCAGCACTTGGGAGGCAGAGATAGGTAGATCTCTGTGAGTTTGAGACCAGCCTGGTCTACAAAAGCTAGTTCCAGAATAAGCTCTAAATACAGAGAAATCCTATCTCAAAAAAACAAAAGGAAAAAGAAAGAGAAATTATACAGTTTTTAAAAACCTGTTTAGCTTCAGGTTAAACAGAATATGTTGAAAATTCAGGATTCTTAATAGAAATAGTAATGTATCATTAATGTTAATAATAGACCACAATAAATATTTAACTGCATTATGTCACTCAGCAATCACTATTAGTTTAAAGATACTTATCAAGTTTGAAAATAAGAAAATATATGACTTTTAAGTTAAAAATTTCATGAAATTAGTAGGACTGATGGCTTAAGACTGCTGAGAACCTAAGTCCATTCTTCTATTCACTGTGTACTTTTGCCTCAAACAGTTGTATATTTTTATCAGAGTGTTTAGATTTAAGGGCAAAAAAAATGGGTGGATAAGGTAATAAGTAACTTTTAGCATTGTTTTTATTTTTGAGATTATAGTAAATAATAAATTTACATCATTCTTTGATTTCCTCACTCCATGTACCAGTGCCCTGTATTTTTTGATATTATAGCCTCCTTTTATTTAATTGCTGCTGTGTTACTTTCAAAAGCATATTGTTGGTTTTAGAAATACAATTTAAGAAAAGTCAAGGTAAGAATGGAGATGCTCCAATGCTTGTGTATGTTTTTAATTTATCCTGTTACATGGCTTTCGGTGCTGTAACAGCTCCTTTGAAAAGGGATTTTTCCATTTCACTTTTATCATGAATGTCTGCCTCACTTATATTTTTCAGTAATTAAGTTTGTTAATTTTATATTTTATTCACAATTCATGTCAATAAATTGCTTCATCATGTTTCACTTAAAAGTCAAACGTGGTCTTCTCTTATGTTTCTTTTAATAATTATAAGTTCTCTAAAATTCATTTGAATGTAATCATGATGCACAAACAGTCAACACAAATATATGATATATTATTATTAGGTGTTAGAAAACTTATAGATTTGATTATTTCAGTAAATGCTTACTTTGTGTTAATTCTATCAGGGTAAAGATTAAACTAAGTGTCTCAGTGTTCTTCTGCAATAAAGGCACTCTGTGACCATCACAACTTTTTCAAAGGAAAGTATTTCATTGAGACTGACTTATAGTTTCAGAAATTTAGTCCATCAGCACCAAGGAGGGTGCCTAGCAACATGCAGGCAGACACAGTGATGAAAAAGTAGCTGTGACTTCTATGAAAGATCCGTAGGCAGCATGAAGAGAAGACACTGGGACTGACTTGAGCTTTTGAGACCTCAAAACCCATCTCCAGTGACATACTTCCTCCAACAAGATCACACCTCCTAATCTTTTCAAAGAGTGCCACTCCCTGGTGACCAAGCACTGAAATCTATGAGTCTATGGGGTCCATTCTAATTCATATTACCCCAGCAAGCTATGCATTGAATTTTTGGAATAAGTTGGACGAAAGGGAGAAATAGTCACATAACAAAATTATAAGATGCCAACACAGTACATGAATATGATATATGGAAATGGCTAGACATATAAAGGTAGATAATGCTTTCTGATTTTTGACAGTGATTGAGTTGGTAAACTAAAGAATGTAACAGAAGCATGTGGTGTCCCTAGAGATAAAAAGTTAAGAAATCACAAGCACATGACATACTCAAAAGATTCCACACTGCATCCTGGCCATCGGAAGATATTGTTTATATCACATGACTATCCCTGTGTTTATTTCATGTCTCCTGGATAGATTTTGTTCCAGTGATATTGGTGACTTTTAAACAAAGCTTTGTGACAAAAAGGGAAAAAAGAAATCACTAGTACAAAAGCACAGGTTTGTGTGTGTGTGTGTGTGTGTACTTCTACCTATCTCTCTGACTGTATGTTCATCAGTCTGAAGAGTAAGCACTCATTACCATGACATCGATTTTAAAGTATAAAACACCCCATATGCAACTTAGTTGGTGGAAACAAGGCACACTTACTATTTTGGCCCATAATATTGGTGCAAATGGTCAAAATTAGACCATATAGAATTAACAATGACTTTAATATAGAGAGTAGATTTTCATGAAACAAAACAAGTAATGAAACCAAATTGGAATTTGTGACTTTCACATGGAGAGATGATGAGGGACTGAACCACAATATGGAGAAAAGCATATCAATTAATCAGACAGTCTGGGGGGAGTAAATGGAAGGTGGGGGTTTTGTATTTGATGTGTGCAAAGACCTGTTAGGAGCTCAAAGATTTGTGTTCCCTTGCCTTCAAACCTTGATTGTTTCCCTTCAGTGTGACAGTTGAGGACACATGACTTTTGACAGGACTTAGGTGCAAATGAGATCATGATTGTAGTGTCCACAAGTGAGATTAGTGGTCCCTGTAAGTAAAGAGAGAGAAAACATAATTTAGGTTCTCTCTCTACCACATGCAAACACAATGAGTACACACTGTGTAAAAGCGAGGGAGAAAGACCTCCTCAGAGCCCCATCTGCTGAACATTGACCCCATGCCTTAGAATCAGAACTCTTTAAAAGTGGAACTATTGCCCAGGCTCCCCAATCTGGGGTGTTTTGATTCTGCAGTATGAGCTAAGTCAGGCAGAGAATGAGCTTGACACCCCCTTCAGTAGTTTGAACAAAATGTTTACAATTGGAGCCACAAACTAAAATAAAGACCAACAGCATGAATACTGTTTAAAAAAGATGACTTCTTTCTGGGGAAGTGGAATTTGAAGTGAGAATGCCTTACGAACACTTCCATCTGAGTAGAAAATGAATGATGAACGGCAAAAAAGGAGGCAAACTAGAAAAGCTCCTATAGGTACCAGCATGTGTAGATCAACTCAAATTCACCTCAAAATATTTCCAAATAAATATTCTTTCTCTGTGCAACACATAAAGTAAGATGAAAGGTAAATTGCCTGGAGCTGACTAAGAAGTCAATAAATACTTTTGCATACTCAGCCTCTTCTTGTGAACCTTGCCTTTTCTAGGGAATACTTTCCTTTCCTGAGGGATGAGTCATTTTAGAGACAGGTTTATTGATTGTAAGTGAGAAACTAGCTAAAGAATTTCATCTTGGTTTCTTGGTAGCCACAGGGAAATGGGGAAAAGTCACCTGAAAAGAAAACTCTTGATAAGCAGTCAAAATTCTTTCTTTCAAGAACATAAATTCCAACATATTATAATTTAAATGATATAATTGGAATTAATTAGCAAGCTCACATGACTAAAAGAAACAGGGTTATCTATCTTCAGGCATTGCTGGATCCAGAATCATAAATAGTAACAAGAATCAAACACTATCCTGTTTATATATACTTTCCTTTCTCCAATGTTTTACTCTTATATGTTTTTCTATCATCTTGGGATTTCTAGAAACTGTATTCTTATCACTTTAAAAATTCTAGCTTTTCGCTATAGAAATCCACCACCAAATAATTCCCTTTGCTTTTGTTATTTGATAGTTATCCCCTCGCCTTGTTTTGGTAGGAGATTTTTTTTTTCTCATTCCCAACAGAGTAGTCAGAAATAAAGCAGGAGGCGGTCCTCAAAATGTCTCTAGGTCCTTATCAACACTGTAGCTCCAGAAAGCATCCCTGGGTAACTTAAACCTTCTTCTCTCTCAGTATCACAATTACCCTGAAGTACCTTACTCAAATGAAGTACCTAAATCAAATGAAGCTTTATCTAATTTAAACAGCCAGGAAACCTAAAGTAACTCCTCTCCTCTGCCTTCGTTCCTGTAGTTTAACATCACACAAGGAAATGCTCGAACTGCAGCACATTAGAGACACACAGCTCTGGATCAGATGGAAGAACGTGGTCAAAACAACGTGAAATTCAAAATCTTTTACTGCTGCCTTAATTTCTCTCTTTCACTGTGCCAGTACATCCCTGATTCAACTCTGTGTTCCTTGCTTCTCTCCCCACTAAATTAACACAAAGCAAGTTGTCAGTCAAGAACAGCTAACTGCTGGGGGATATTAGTCATGCTGGATCTCTATCCTTTCACAAGCTACAAGAATCCCAAATGATTGAGGAGATAAAACTGTAAAATATTGATTTTCCTTATTTTTTAGTTAAAATGCACACTGTGTCATTAAGTTATGTATTAAATATAACGTGAACATGTAAATAATCTCTATAAATTCAAAGTTTGTAAAATTATTCCCATTAAATATTTACTTTCAAACTTTACTTTTATTCTGTACCTTTGTGNGCTCTGTAGACCAGGCTGGTCTCGAACTCACAGAGATCCGCCTGCCTCTGCCTCCCGAGTGCTGGGATTAAAGGCATGTGCCACCATTGCCTGGCTAAAGGTAAATTTCTTTAAGCAAGTGGATGTTATCACCTCAGCTATCAGTTGGTCATACTGTATAGCATATATTTGGTATAGAGTAATAATATAGGTAAATTACATAGATAAAGAATTTTTTTAGAAATGTTTTTAAACATTGTAGATAAAGTTAACATCTGTAAGCATTTATTTTATCAACTTGATTGCTGTTTGCCTCGCATCAAGTATAGCGTGTGATATTGTTTACAGAGTGATTAAGGACTTCAACGAAAGACAGTTCCGAGAGCACAGGACAGGGAGACAGTAAGGAGAGCAGAGTAACAATTGCCAAAGTTCTTTAAAACAAAACAAAACAAAAAAGTAAAAAAAAAAAAAAAAGACATAAAAAGAAAGGAAGAGGTCTAAGGGTTCAAAAAGCCATACAAAGGAAATAAACAGAGATTTTTAAAAAAAAAAAAAAAAAAAGAAATCCACCACCAAATAATTCCCTTTGCTTTTGTTATTTGATAGTTATCCCCTCGCCTTGTTTTGGTAGGAGATTTTTTTTTTCTCATTCCCAACAGAGTAGTCAGAAATAAAGCAGGAGGCGGTCCTCAAAATGTCTCTAGGTCCTTATCAACACTGTAGCTCCAGAAAGCATCCCTGGGTAACTTAAACCTTCTTCTCTCTCAGTATCACAATTACCCTGAAGTACCTTACTCAAATGAAGTACCTAAATCAAATGAAGCTTTATCTAATTTAAACAGCCAGGAAACCTAAAGTAACTCCTCTCCTCTGCCTTCGTTCCTGTAGTTTAACATCACACAAGGAAATGCTCGAACTGCAGCACATTAGAGACACACAGCTCTGGATCAGATGGAAGAACGTGGTCAAAACAACGTGAAATTCAAAATCTTTTACTGCTGCCTTAATTTCTCTCTTTCACTGTGCCAGTACATCCCTGATTCAACTCTGTGTTCCTTGCTTCTCTCCCCACTAAATTAACACAAAGCAAGTTGTCAGTCAAGAACAGCTAACTGCTGGGGGATATTAGTCATGCTGGATCTCTATCCTTTCACAAGCTACAAGAATCCCAAATGATTGAGGAGATAAAACTGTAAAATATTGATTTTCCTTATTTTTTAGTTAAAATGCACACTGTGTCATTAAGTTATGTATTAAATATAACGTGAACATGTAAATAATCTCTATAAATTCAAAGTTTGTAAAATTATTCCCATTAAATATTTACTTTCAAACTTTACTTTTATTCTGTACCTTTGTGAAGAAGGAAAGGTAATTTTTTTGTTTGTTTTTTTTTTTTTTTTTTTTTTTTTTTTTTTTTTTTTTTTTTTTT
>NW_026067998.1:1658919-1678675 GCF_014885135.2 Alexandromys fortis
GCGTTCTAATGCTTTCTTCCAAAATGATTTTTGCTCGTCTTTACAGACCGCTTTTGGTTCATCTTTATTCATAGGATGAAGTCATCACACCTGCAAAGCACACTATTTGTAAGGTAAGAAAAGCTAGTATTGCCATAATTTAGTTGGGTAATAATTGGAGAAGAAAATTTGTTCTTCACTTCATTATATTTTCTCCTCCCGTTAGGAATGAGAGTACAGCATACTCTCTGCAGTGGATTATAATCAGAAACGGAAAGGCTATGGAAATCCCACTAATGTTTCAGAACAGGAGGAAATGACATGTTTCTTGTCCTTCTTATCTTCCTAGGTAAAGCATAGAGTAAGTAAGACAAACAAACATATGAACTCACAGAGCTATGGCATCATGAACAGAGCCTGCATAGGTCTGGGCCAGATGGAATCCTAGCACTGGGAAGAAAAGTGTACAGAAGCTCCCATGCTTAATCCAGAAGCTAGTTATGATTGATAACTATAAAAAATGAATATTTGATTTTCTCCAGAAGGAGTCTCTCTGGGTATACAAACCACTCTTAAGGCCAGACCCCATGGCCAACAGTAGATGGACAAATGCACTCAGTGACATTTTTGATGGTTCTTTGTTTTATATTGTTTGACACCAGGCCTTTTTCTTTCTTCCTCCCTTCCTTTATTTTTTTAAATGAATCTATAGTGTATATGAAATATATATATATATATATATTTCAATTAAATGTAGAAGAATATGCTACTTATATTGACCTAAGGACGCTGAATAAAATAGCTGAATCAACAGTGGCAGATATGTTTGTATCTTTCACCAAACCCATATGACCCTTAGGTGTTAATAGTATACCTGGGAAATTCAACTGCTCCTATGATTGAGTTACTGTGGACACATCATTACACATTTCAAAACATCCATGTCTTCATTCATACACTCAACAAAGGAAATATATGTATTTGTCTAAGATAACCGCAGCAAAAGTCAGAGGGGACCATTTATTACTCTAGTCTAGCTTAAAATTCTATTAACTTGCTTCAGTTATTACATAGGCACATAGTTTATGAGTTTAAAATCCATGGCCATGGATCTTCTCTTTTTCTTATCAGTAAAAGAAACAATAAACAACATTACCTATATTATGAGGTTGCTTTCAAGACTAAGTGAATTTCTTTAAGTAAATGACGTGGAGTCTGATGGCAGTTAAGTGCTATCTAAGCATTTGCCATATTTATTGTAAATATTATATTGAGCAATGAGTTATTTTTCATACATACGGCAATCTTTTATACTACAGCACATGCTCTATTTGGTGGGAAAAGAATTTGGAAAAAAATGATGTAAGCATATGAGATTGACAATAATATCAAAATTCTAAGATTTATCCATCCTATTATTAATTAAGGCTGTCAATTTATTATTATGCCCATAAAAACAATAGTCATTATGTTTCACTAAGAACAAAAATGGTATTAAATCAAACATTTATATATATATAATATGTATGTATGTAATCATGAAAAGAAATATATGTACATGTTTATGTTCATAGGCACTTCTCATCCACAGTGAATGTGCTCCAAGACCCCAGTGGGATCCTAGAAATGTGGATGGTTCTAATTCATGTATACTATGTCCCTTTGTACATAATACTTACAAATTAGCCAGAATAAAGAATTGAAATGAGTGATTATGATAATATGCTATACTAAAAGTCATTGTACTCTATTCATCATCCTGTGATTCTATGAGATTGTAATTAAAAGAAGCACCTTTCAGATTCTCTGGTGTGCTTGGCTTGACATACTCATTACTTTCATATTTGAGGGCCATTATTAAGTAAATAATACTGCTTGATCACAAGCACTGAAATGATAAAGGAGATAATATGTTAAGTGATCTGGTTCTAAGTGACTAGTAGTAGTATAGTATATGCATAATGAGTAAGCTGGACAGATAAAAGACACATGTTCCAGGCAGATCAGAACTAAATGGTCACACATGGTTTCATGATCTTCAGGATGGCATACAATTAAAATTTTCGATTATATTGAAATATTTCATGTAACATGTTTTAGACAACAGTTCACTGCAAGGTGGAAATGAGAATAATTTTAAACTATATTATACTAATATAACTCTAGTTTAAGTATTTAGATTAAAAATATCTCTACATATTTTCCTGTAAAAATTAAAAAAGATGGCTTCCTACAATGATGAAAAATAAATATTTAAGTAGTTACAGAAATAGGGAGATGAAGATTCTGGACTGATGCCCATTTCTGTCTTAATGATTTCTCAGCATATTGTACAAAAGACCAACGGAGAAATGAAAATGCGTTTCCGCAAATTAGGGTTTGATGTTTTAAACAGTAATACACTTGCATGAAAAAAAAAAGCATAAAGGAAGAAATAGGGCAAGTGATTTTTTTTAAATAGTGCTGCAATCATCTCCACTGTAAAACATGTAAATTAAAAGGCAACAGGTTATTTAGGTTTACCGAAGAAAATAATTGTATATGGATATTTCATACATATTTACAAAGTTGTGTGCATTCATTCACAACTCAAATTCATTTCACACATAAGAAGTATGAAATATCAAATAGTTGTGTATCATTTAATCCATGGACACATGTATGTTTGACAAAGAGAATCTGGTTATTTCTGCACTAATAAGAATATTGAAGGGAAAAATTAACACTTTCTAACCCAGGGTATTTGCATCTGGAGGTGAACAAACTTAAAAGAACGGCAAGTTGCTCTTGTTTCATCATAAAACTCAACAATCAAAACATTAAGACATTACTGAGTTCCCTTACCCTAGGTAGGCAACCAAACTGTTTGAAACTGTGATGCCACAAGCCTCAAAAAGTCTTTTCTGAAATGTCAGTCCTATGCATTTTCCATAATCATACTTTAATGTGTCAACCAATATAATTCTTTTGATCATACTAATCAATTCATAAAATGGATAAATTTGAAATTTTAAAGATTTGGCTATAAAATATAAATGCACTGATTAACCAGTTTGCTCAAAATAAGCTACCCTCAAGTGGTAAGTTATGGAATGAATTATAAAATTGAGTAACCAATTTTAATAATAGGAAATAGTCACCTAAGGAAGGTAGGCAAATAATTTAAAAACTGTGAGAAGGTATCTTGCCTAGTATCCTGGAGGCCTTATTTCATTTGGTAATATTTTTCAGTTATTAATTCACATGAAACCGTTTATGTGATGCTTATATTCATTATTAGGCAAAGGAAAGTAAAACCACAAGAAGAGTCAAAATTTATTCAGACTTCTAGGGACCCTGTTACTAAGACCTTCAACAAATCATTTCTTAAATCAAGGCCCTTGGGTGTTTCCTGATATAACTTAGGAAAGATTGGGGATATGAACTAGTTAGTTGTTTGAACATGATCCAAAAACTGAGTCATATGAGAATTCTGAGCACTTGTGAGAAAACTCCAAGAAAACAAGAGGAGTCTTATGACCTCAGTTTCTTCAAAACACTGACTTGTCCTTGGAATGTGAGCGCATCTCCCTCACAGGTGTAGCAGATCAGAGGACCTTTCCTTCAGATGGTTAGTTACAACTGGCTATTGTTATTCATTGGTGAAATGGGTTTTTGCTGAGTGCAGCTTGCCCACCGTGGGTGGCTTGCCCTTGTAATTGTACACTTTACTCATGTGACTCCTCTTAACCCTCCATGAATAAATTCTCTGATGCTCTGAATAAAGTTAGCTATTGCACGAGACTTAATCCACCTCATTTATCAGTTTTCTTCTCCCAGATCCCACCACCTTTAGAGTGGTAAACACAATACCAGAAACTCAGTACTCATTTCGATCACCAAAACTCACACTAAAAAAAGAAAGAAAAAAGAATGAAAGAGAGGAAGGAAGGAATAAAAGAAAACAGGGAAAAGAAAAGAACAAACGAAGTCAGGATGTGGCTACCTATGAATGTTTTCTATTGAGTTGTTCACATTGGTGATATGGCGCAATTGATAGGGTGAGCCACACAACTCCCGATTCACCACAGAAAGATCATAGACATATTTGTCACTTGTAGAAACACTGATAATTCCTGAACTAGGGATCGGGAGACAGGGAGATGCTAGAGCTAACTGGACAGCCAACACTATCTACTTGATAGTTACAAATCAGCAGGAGACCCAATCAAAACAAACAAACAAACAAAAAACAAGTAGATGGTACTGGAGAAACAACATCCAAATTTGTCCTCTGACTCCACATACTTGCACATACATGCTCACTCCATGTACATGCATACTCACAGAGAGAGAGAGAGGGGGGGGGAGGGAGAGGGAGAGGGAGAGGGAGAGGGAGAGGGAGAGGGAGAGGGAGAGGGAGAGGGAGAGGGAGAGGGAGAGGGAGAGGGAGAGGGAGAGAACTTCTGATATAAATGTTTCTCAGTTTCTGTCTAATCATATTTTAAACTGTTCAAAATCTATTTATGTAGCTAGGGACTATTGTCCCCAGACCTCTTGCCCCCCCCCAAAAAAAAAGACCACCAGGGAACCAGGACTTGGATGCAAAAGCAAGGCATATTCCAAATAAGCCTAGGCACAGAACTCATCCAGCACACTCAAGGCAGTGAGGGCGGGAGGAGCTCCCTTTCAGAGAGTACAGGACTTTTATAGACAATCTTGCAGGACCACCAGTTTTCACCTGATTTTCATACCTGGACCTAACTGAGGACAGCAAATTCAAAAAGCATGATATCATTATGTAAATGAACTATGGACATGAGTATATTTTCTGTTGGCCCATTCCTATCTGCCCTTGGGGTATGTAGATGAAACATATTATGGACACATTTTTAATTGGCCAGTTCTTGGTTACCCTTGAGGCAATGCTCTCCCACTTGTTACCGGCTCCTGCGATAGCCCTTGTCACTTATGAAGTGTTTTTCAAAATAGCCCAGCCTAAACAGCATAGTTTTGGCAAAAAGTGATTAGGTCACTCTGACCGGTTTTATTTCTCTTAAGGACAACAAATTATAAAACAAAAGAATGTGAAAAAAAGTCACAAGACTGACATTTCATCCATTCCAGCATATATTAATGCTACTATCAAAGTAGAGAACTAACCTCAAATAGACAGGAAACTATATTAAGCAATGTAGCTATTTCAGTGATGAAGTACCCCACCAAGTTTTTCACTAAGACACATTGGTGGTGGTGGTGTAAAGCAATGTCCAAACAAAAGGACAAAAGGAAAACTGAGTCAGAAGAAACCAATCTTTACCATCCTACCTAATCTCTCTGCCTCTTTCTCTCTCTCTCTTTCTACTCTCTCTTTCTCTCTCTCCTCTCTCTCTCTCCTCTCTCTCTCTCTCTCTCTCTCTCTCTCTCTCTCTCTCTCTCTCTCTCTCTCTTTTTCTCTCTCTCTCTCACACACATTCCAAACCTTACATTTCTCTCCATTATTCCTACGATGCTGTTTTTTTTTCCTATTTCATTTTTATATTGAAAACCATGTAATTTTATTTTAAAAAGTAGGTTACTGGCAATTTTTAGAAGTTGGAAACCTCAGACCTCTTTATTTATTGACAAATAAAGCATACTGGGTTTCACAATGCTGATCTATTTTACTCAGGAGCCTATGCCCAATGGCTCTCCAACATGTATACTGAAAGGTATATTTCAAGTGTAAACATAAAACATCATTACAAAATATAGACACCATTCATAACCTCCAAGTTTCTAAAGCAATCAGAAAGGACATAAAACATAGACTATGAGAGTTGTCCTGTGTATTCATTTTTTAACATATATAAATTGTGTTCACTGGCATGGGGACTTATTCCTTCCCTTCATCTTTCAGGCTTATCTGATGTACATTTTATACAAATAAATGTGATTTCCTCTTATATATGATTGCTTTGAGCATGAAAATAAATTCAGGGTTGAATTCTAAAACTATATTGAGAACAGAATTTTTCCGTACATACATTGAAGCAATTAATGCCAGCTCCAGCCCTGTCAATATAATACTCCCTATCCAACAGTATTTTGAAAGTCAAAATTATGTTTGGAATTAATAATCTGAAAAATCACCCTCATCCTGCCTCAGATTGGCCTTTTGTCTCATTTGCTAATATTATTCATTACTCAAAGACCTCATGAAATTCACATATGCAGAGGCAGCATTATTAGTTTTTGAAATATCAGTGTGACTGCATTTCTCCAGTAAATGGGCTAAAATAGATGGGTTTAGAAAATAATGGTGGATGGAAAGTTTTGCTGAGCTGATATGAAACTCAAATCATTAAGACTCTAATGCCTGCTCTAGTATGCATTGGTTTATTACTTTCCAAACATGTGTTTGGATTTTTTTTTGTAGACACAGGCTTAGAGTCAAACACTTCATAATTGACTGCTTATGAATGTTTTTTATTGAGTCATTGACCTTGGTGGTATGTCACAGCTTGAGAGAGTGAGCCACACAGCTCCTGAGCAACCACTGAAAGATCATAGGAATATTTGCTATTCATGTCTGTGCCCAGAATGGTATTTGATGAATACAAAGTCTTTAAAGATTGTTAGATACATTTACTATTCATAGTCAAACTGATAAATATGGGCTTCTTTTTGGTTTTACTTTTCTATCCAACACTCAGAATGAAAATTATTTTTATATTCAGAGACACTTAACAAAGTTTAATGTACTGTATATGTTATTTTCCATATATAGTAAATGCTGAGGTCTGCTTTTTTATTGCTCTTTAAGAAAAACAGCTTTCATCTTCGGAATTTGCTTATGTTACATTCATAGCATATAGTAAAGCATCCTGAAAATGCAATCACTCTTGAATTAAGAATCAGCAGAAAGGATTTTTTTTTCAAAAGTAATAATATATATCCATTGAAGTTGGCTTCTTTTTATAGTTATTTTCCAGCCACATTCACCCTATTTTTCCTTTGATCAATGCATAGGTTTTTGCAAGAGCAGCTGTAGGATCAGGGGGTCTTAAACCTAGAGAAACATATCAGTGATTCTTTTATCCAACCACTTCCAACATAGTATGGTTGAGAGCAGCCTGACCATGAAATTAGAGTTTTTTTTTTTTTTTTTTCTGAACTGGTGCAATGGTTTAGATGGTGTTCCTAAAAGGCTCATGAGCTAGACACTTAGTAGCAGTGAGAAAGTTGAGAGATGGTAGGACTCTTTAGAAAGGGATATTCATGGTGTGGTAGTTTGAATATATTTGGCCCCCGTAAGCTCATAGGGAGTTGCACTATTTGGAGGTATGACTTTGTTGGAGTAAGTATGGCCTTATTGGAGGAAGTGTGTCACTGTGGGCGCCAGGATTTGAGGTTTCCTATGCTCATGACACTATCCAGTGTCCCAGTCAATTGCCTGTTGCCTTCTGATCCAGATGTAGCCAACACCACATCTGTGAGCACACCACCATGTTCCCCACCATGATGATAATGAACTGAATCCCTGAAACTGTAAGCAGCTGCTTCAGGTAAATATTTTCCTTTATAAGTTATGCCAAGGTCATGGTGTTTCTTCACAGCCATAGAAACTCTAACTAAGACACATGGAAAGTGAGAAGGCAGAAGACCATGGAGACTCCCACCCATAGGTATGTTAACACTGCTTGAAGAGAGCCCTGCCTAACATGTAAATGCAGGAGAGTTATAAACCCATCCTATCCCATGTGCTCCTTGAGCTTCACATCCACGCATTTCCCTTTAAATTCTCTGCCAGGGAATCCTCTTCAAAGGGTGAGCAAACAGGGTACCCCGGCCATAGATAATCAACCTTCTCGATTCTGAACTGCTTTTCTGTGTAAAGTATTGAGCACCAGGTCACCTGTTACTAGGAAAACAAACAAATACAACCAGCAATTTAATAATAAGGGGAGAAGGGATACCAGTTATCACTACCATTAGAATTTGTACCATAGCTTCTTGGGACTATAGGTTATACTGCATCGTCACCATCCCGAGAGCATCTGTAATCTAGGAAGCTACAATAACCACGTCACCAATTACTACAGTCTCTTTCTAATAACACACACGACAGGTCAAGGCTTTGGCAGGGTACACACAAAATAAAGACTGAATGTCCAAGAGTGCCAAAGAAGTGTTTTCAGTTGAAGACTTTTGTAAGTATGAGTATGAAATCTCATTGCAAAGAAAGTTGAGGTTATTAATCTCTCAGTGTCAAAGATTTGTAGGTATATTGAAACTAACAGATTTGGGTTAGTGAAGGTTAGGCAGGCAGCAGTGCAGATATGGGAAGGCAAATGTTGGCAGTGGCAGTACAGAGGTCCCTGACGCCTGTACTAGTTCTCATATCCTATTCTGGATCAACTGCAGTAGAAGACAGCTTCCTGCTATTGTCATTTATCTGTGACTAACATGCCTGTGGTTAAGACTCCATGTCTAAATAACCCATCAGGAGACGAACAGGAAAACAGGAATAGAAAGCATTGTGCTTGCCCACAGTGAAAAGGCTGCTCAAGAAAACACTGTAACACCATTTTGATACCCCCTCAGCCACAGCAGCAAATCCCACAAAAAGAGACTGTTAATAACTTGATGTCCTTCTATCTACATGTGTGCCAAGAGGTTCCTGAAAGCATTAGAGAATACGAACTGAACCAACTAGTGGAACATACATTGGCTTGAATTAGTATTTAAAGCATTAAAATCAGTGGTTAGTATTTGAGATGCTATATTGAGTTTGGAAACACACAGCCCTCTTTTGGAGAGATGCTAATCTAATGACCTGCCGACCTCAGAGCAAATGGAAACTCTGGGACAGATGTACAGCCTGCATATCCTCACCACAGGCCTAGGCATAGCCACAAGGCTGTCAGTATTAACTCGGATGCCCCCACTTGCAGCCACTCTGCCTTTCATCACCTAAAGCTCTCAGCCAGAAAGTGGCCCACAGAGGCGGCCAGCGTTGATGTCAACAGATTATCAGGCCGCTTAGTAACATTCTCTTGCTAGGAACCTTTTTAAATCCCTACATTGGCAATCCTAATGCTCTGTTGATTTTTGTTACTTGCTGATAAGGCTTTTAATGGCCAAATCCCTGTATATTTTTAGATCTTTTGTCACCATGGGTCTCCTGTCACTCACTGAGGTTGAAATCAGCAGGCTGTTAGTTTGCCCAGGGTATAATCTCAAGTCCTATGGAACAAGGGCTTGCAGCAAGCAGGCCTCCTGATTGTGGAATTTACTTTTGATTTTTATTCATCGAGCACTGTCATCTCTGCCTGTAAAACCAGAGCAAAAATATATCTATCTGAAGCCATGTTAGAAATCTAAGGAAAAGATATTTAAAGGAACCCTGCATTTTACAGTGCATGTGTGTATTTACACACACACACACATGCGCACACATACATGTATATATATATGTGTGTATACATCTTTGCTTAATACATCAAATATATATGTTTTAAGTGACTGCTTAGTTATCTATTTTTCCCCTAGGAGAGGTAATTAGCATCTCCTTTCAAACGCATTCTGAGCGCTTCCTTAAAACAGACAGCAGCAAATTGTCTCGCGGGGAACTGAATGGATTGAAGGGAGGGGAAAAATTCAACAGATCAAGAAATATGGGGCCACTGTCTTTTAAAAGACAGATGATGAAAATAACAGCTTGATCACCACTGAAATGCTGTTTAACTGGGAGTCTCTGGTTAATGTAGATAAATCCGTTCCTAATCTCTAATTTGTTTCTGCGTGTGCCCTTCGCCTCTTCCTGCTTATGCAGTGACTATATTTAGCATGATTAGAAAGGGCCATGAAAGGGACTTTGGAAGAGATGTCGCCAGAGTGGTTTACTGAGGGAAGAACAGGCGTAAACACAAAGATGGAGTGAAGGAAGTGCGCAGGAAGGCATTCTTTCACGCAAAGTAAACATTCTGTGGACTTAAGCTAGGAAAGGAGGACGTGGCAATGCTCACTCCAATGAGAGTACAAAAAAAGACATCCTGTCAAGATGTAATGTCATTCTTACCCTGAACTACAGACAACTAAAGAATGCTGAGTGGCAGGAACCGTCTTCCCCATGGAAGAGCCCGCAAGTTGGCTATCTTAACACCAAATGGTCAGCGCTGAAAACATACATACAAGTAACATTATACAGACCAAGCAGGCTGTATATATGTGTTTCTTAGGCATATATAAATATGTATGATAAAACTTAATAAATAACCCATGATTTGAAAGATTATAATAAGAGGTTTATGGGAAGGTTTAGAGGGAGGAAAAGGAAAGGGGAAATAAAGGGAAAGGAAATCATTGGGTTATTATTTCAAAAGTTAAAAGAAGGAATTTTTTAAAAGAAGATAGATCAGTCATTAAAATCTTGGATCACAGGCATGAGGAACTGAGTTCTTGCCAGCAGCCACAGCATTTGCCTATAGTCCTAGACATGAGTCGGTAGAAATAAGAGCATTTCCTGGCCTTTTTTGCTGACTTTGGTGAACTGCAGGCACTGTCTCAAAAAATAAGAGGAAGAGCAACAGAGAAAAATAAACTAGTCAACCTCTAGTTTCTATGCACAGGCACACATGTGTGTATAATCTCTCTCTCTCTCTCTCTCTCTCTCTCTCTCTCTCTCTCTCTCTCTCTCTCTCGTTTTTAAACTTTTAAACTAAAAAATATCAAATTGCTTAAAGGGTCAACTTGATACCCTTTTTATTTCAGTTCTGCTTCAGAATACATTTTAAAGTTAGGCTTAACTCCTAATGAGAGACAAGGCAGGGTAGACACAGAAAGATCATTTATTGAAATGTCATGACCAAAATCCACAGTGAGAACAATGTTCCAATAGAATGCATGAGATTATAGGTTCTCTCCAATGTCCTCACTGAATTAAAATTCCTTTTATTAAAGAGGGAGGTCATTAAAGTAACTATTAACTCTGAAATATAGAAAAGATTTTGCACTAACATTTTCTGGAAAAAAAATAATAAGCCGGATATCGCCTAACAACATCTCATGCACTTGCTCTCTTAGTTATAAAACTACATACTCCCTTTCAGTCAGTCTCAGTTACTTCATGTTGCTTTTTTTAATGACAGAAACCACCTTACATCCAAGAGTTAATATTAATCTTTCCATTACAAATCAAAGACCTCCTGCAGATATGGCTCAGTTGGTAAAGTGCTTGCTGAACAAGAATGAAGACCCATGTTCAATCCTTCAGAACACGCAGAGTAAAGCTAGGAATAGTTGCATGCAAGTTTAATCCAAGCTTTGTGGAAGCAGGCATGAGAGGATACATGTGCCTTGCTGAACAGATAGCCCCTTGAATCTGTGAGCTCTAGGCTCAGTAAGAGACAGACACTCAGTGAGAGACCGTCACAATCCAATAAAGCAGAGAGCAAATCAGAAAACAGCATCATTGACCTTGGGTCTGCACGCATATCATATACATTTTGTCATTGCCAAGAACACACACACACACACACACACACACAACAAAAAGACAAAAAGAATAAAAAATAGGAGATACTGTGCTAACCTTAACAGAAAGATATGTAATCACACAGCCAACACTCAGTGAATGAGTGAATTGCTAAATTGAAGAAAACACTTTGCTATTATAGAGGAGATGGTCAGGTCCATCACATAACTCATCATGATCCTACTCTTTCTTCACATTAGTTTTCAAAAGAATTATTCTATGGGTCTGCAATGCCATACAAAATCAACATGGACCCGTCCCAGTATTTGTGTTTGAAGCTCACCATGGAATTTCTTACTAACAACCCAGTAAATTCTTTGCTGTCTAGTATTTTACTTTGTATTAATTTTGATTTTTTCAAACTAAATTTTATTCTTTATAGTCCTCACAAGTGTTTACCAAAATAGGTAATGATTACACAGAAAACTCTTCTTGACAGCTTCATACTATTTTATCCATCTTATTGTATTAAACATCAATACATTATTTGCTGCCTTTTAACCAAAAGACCAATGGTTGCAAAGAAAATATTAAGGTAAGGAAATGGCTGAGAGATAAGAGACTAATATTACCTTAAACATGAATGGTTTCTTAAAACATTTTATATTTGTCCTGGTAAATTACCCACTAACTACATGATGAACATGTTATACCTACATATTCTATGAAATCATATCATCATAATATCCCACAAATAATATCAGAGACATACCATTGAAATACTTGGAATCACATTAAAATATAATATAAAATGCATGAACTAGTATTAAAAATAAGTGATTAGAATGTTCAAATAGGTAATATATAATCTGTGCTTGAATATTTAAATGGTAACATTGGGACATCAGGAAGTCAGATTTATCAATAAAGTCATCTTGGATGGGGTAGAATTTGAAACACTCTTTTTTTTTTTTTAAGAAAATGTCACAGGATTGACAAAGATGGGCAAGAGCTTCCTGCTGAAGAGAACAGCATGTGCAAAGAAGTCACTAACACAGAAGTTTAAAGGCAGAAGCAGATTGATCTAACATTGCTCCAGGTCCGTTGAATATTTCTGAATAAGATTTTTCAGCATGCTAAATGTAACCAGATTGAATATTTTGAGTCCCATCCCATTGAATAACTTTGAACTAAGAATTTGCTTTTTAATGAGGCATTTGCATTTAATCTCAAATTTGGAATGCAGCATTTTCAACTTGGTTATTTCCATTGGGGGGAAAAAGTGCTTTCAGGGCGTTATGCTTATCCCCGTAGTAAAGACACAGGTTCCTCAAAATTTATTTCAAGTGTAAAAAATGAGTGAAATATTTATTTATGGAAAAACCTGGAAAATACAGTCCTGACTATAACAAACTAAGGGTTGTTTAAAAAAATCAAAAATGCTATCAGTGAGCCACTTACAGCATTTCCATGGGGTTATTTTTAAAAGAAAAGCCAGAAACTAAAATTTTCGAAAAATGATTCACAAGACTGAAGCTATTGATAGAGAGGAGCTGAAGTTCTGAGGAACAGATGAGTCACAGGCAAATTTAGGAGGAGCACGTCAAGGAATGTTTTAAAAATTCATCATTCGGGCGGGAGACTATAATCCATTCTAGCTAGAACAAGCAAAGAGAGTAGAGGAGAGGAGAATATTTGCATAAAATTAAACTTAAGCTAACAAAAATCTTCAATAAATTTAAAAAACTGCACACCTTTTCTCTTTTAAATTAGAGCTTTTTGAGATAAAATTTACATATAAGGGAACTTGACTTCTTAAATTGTTTAATTCAGTGTTTTTCATATATTCACGGAATTACACTACCAGGCCTTCTGCCTAATGTTACTATCCCAAAAGAAAGTCCATTTCCATTAACAGCCTCTTCCCCTTTTCTGTCAATTCCCAATGCTCCAGGCATGTCAGACTTTTATGTTCAGAAAATATTATAGAGTTAAAAGTATGAAACACATATTTCCTACCAGCTTTTTAAATCTTTGCTTAGCATGTATGCCTTCAAGGCTGATCCATAGAACACCACACTGTATAGTTAAATCTCTGTTTACTGTTTTTCCGCTCATGAGATAAAGCTATTTGAGTACACCCTGCCCTTTCATTGCTAGAAGGATGTTGTTAACACCTGTATATTTGACTTTGTGTGGAAATTTTCCCATTTCTTGGGTGTTGTATATCAGTGTGGGAATGCTCTGCCTCTTCTGATAGAAAAAAAAAACACCATTATGCCTATATATTTTAATTAAGATTAAAAACCAAATGAAAAGCACTCCAGACATAGTTTGTAAATATGTACTCTCAGTTTTCTGCCTTTATAATGTTGTTCAATTAAAATTGATGTTTTGAATTACAGTGTTCAGGTATGTATGCGCCTCAGATTATCTGAAAGATTGGATTATTTGTTTATCACAATATACTTACTAAAGCAGAAAATTAACCATTTTAAAAAAAAAAGTTTGCATCAACAAAGTTTGAAGCAAAAAGGAATTTAAATAAACCCAATTAAAAATATACTCAGTAAGCTTGAGGCCCATCTGGACTAAATAGTGAGGCCCTGTTTCAAAAGCAGCAAATTAGAAATATACTTATGTGTATGTTATGCAGAAATAGAATATATGTATAATAAGAGTTTAATACACTTTTCTTTAAAATATTGATGAAACTGATAATATTTTAATGGAAAAATATTTAAAGTTGTAATTATTTGACTGATTTTACACACCTTAGGTTAGATATAACTATTTCATGATAAGTCCTAAATCATTGTTTGCCCAATTACAGCAATATCTCACCCTGGGTAGATCCAATTCAACAAAGCAAAAATGTATGAGAGAAAATATATTTTCCACTGTTATGGGCACATTTTGTCAAAATACAGCGTTTTTACTCATTTACAGAATCAAAAATGAGACAACTGTTTATGTAGTTTGTGTGCTCCCCAAACAACAAGAACGAAAAACCAGGCTGTTTAGCAGATTTAGACTATAGTATCAGAAGGCCTCACTAATTAGAACTGTAAATTACTGTGGAACGCTTTTAGGAGAAATTACACATTTAATTTCTCAACACTTTGCTTGCTCTTACTCTGTTTTCTTACCCTGATTTTCGTAGACTCCCTGACAGCACTCCCTGTCTGGAAAAGACGTGAGGAACATGCAACCTGGGAGGATTTTCACAAGAGCCTCACATATGTGAGCCTGATCTTCCACAGTGACTACTGACTTGTCAAGTTAATGATGCCTCTTGTGTGTGTATTTGGACCAGTTGTTTACTATTCATTGGTGATTCTCAACTTTGGTGCCCTGTTAAAATAATCAAACTCTCCGTGGAAATACGTGTCTAGGGTTGTCTGGAAAGCCTCTTATTTCATTTATCTCAACCATGATGGGGGCATCAGAAAACCCAAAATCACTAAGATGGTGCAAATATTCATCCTAGAGCAGGAAACATACTCGATTCCTTTATCTTCACAGCCAAATGCTGCTTCTTATCACTCATAACTTTTACATCCTGCCCAATTTTTCCTCTCCTTCTTCTCCTCCCATTTGATAAACTCACTCCCTACCCCAATCCTTTTGGCAAAGGCCAAAGTTGGGATGTCCTTCTCAACCATTTCTTCATGTTATTTTTGAAATGGAATCTCTCACTAAACATAGATTTTGAAGGGTAGCAAGCCCCTGGGATTTTTCCATCTCAGCCCCATTAATATTTGGGTTACAGGTCCACACTGTCTTATTCATCTTTGGCATAGGCTCTGGGGACCTGAGTTCAGATTCCCATGCTTGAGCAACAAACACTTTACACATCAAGCCATCTCTCCACTCCGATTTCTGATATTTTAATACATCTCTTCAACTCATTTGCTTTCTAGAAATTCCATGTAACTACCTTCCTTCTTTTATTAAGTTGGAGGCATTTTTAAATCATAGTAGAAAATCTCTGAGCACTAAAAAGCACATGTTTTTTCCTTAAAACACTCCTTTTCAGCAGTCTTTTGAAACAATGATCTCATCCTATGTTCTGTCTTTCTCTACCTTTACCCAAGCTCATAATCCTCTATCAATTCTTTACTTGTTTTATTAAAGGAGATCAAAGTTCCATCAGAAAAGCACCTGTATTCATCTACTCTCATCTCGGGCCATCACACTATGCTGAAATTTTATTTCCCACATAAGCAGGTGATTCCAAGACCCATATGCCTAAACATAACTTCTCAGTGCCTTTTTTCTTTTCATCCCCAAATATTTAAGGCTTCACAAGCTGTAAACATCTAGATTTTTCTTCCCTTGCCTACTAATACTTTTCCACAGTTCAGAATGTAGCTAAGGTTTAATGTCTTCTTCAAACCAGTGTTGAAATTGTCACTCTGTCAGTAATGGAAGCTAGGACTCGAAGGAGTAAGTCATGAGTGTTCTCCCTCACTGATTGGATTCATGGTATTGTGTCAGGAGTGGAGATCTCTTGCATGCTCATTCCCTCTCCCCCTTTATCTCTTTCCTTCGCTCCCTATCTCTCTCCTTTCTCTCTCCCGATCCATGCCCCACCATCCCTCCCTTATTTCTTATCTTTCCACGTAACAAAGTAGTACAAATGGCCTTACCATGTGTTGGCATTTTGGACTTTCCAGTTTCCAGATCTATGTCAAATGATTTTCTTTATAACTTTCTCAGACTCTGGCATTCCATTATCACAGCAGAAAACTGGGCAGCAGAAAAATGCCTGCAGAAGACATGGAATTTCTATATAAGAAAAAGGATTACTGACAGAAAGTCCAGCCAGATGGCCAGAATATTTGAGCCAGTTTCTCAGCTTCAAGTATAACATAAAGGACCTGATGAGAGTTACATGGATGGGTTACAAGAGAAAATAAGAATCAAGAATTTTACAGTTTGCCATCAGCAGCATCTAAATTAAGCAACTAAATTAACCACTCTGTGGTTGAGTGACCAGGTAACAGTACTAAATCATTTAGTCACATGCACTCACATATGTGAGATGCAAATTCCTTTAGTCCATGACACATAATTAATATGAAAGGGAAGTAATGCTTGGAAGTCCCTGGCAGATTATTTTATGCACACACAGACCCATTACATTTTTTACCATCTCTAGCATATTGGACAATATGTTCACATGTGTTTCACAAACCCAAGTTGTCATGACTTTCATAGCTAGATTTTTTTTCTATATGGGGAATTTAGCTTTCACCATAAAAGAGTGAATTCCAAGGATATTCTGGTTTGTCTGAAGAAGGAGGAACATGAGTGGCTTAAAAGCTGAGGACAAGACACTGGGATGGGTAAGTGAAGGCAGATCATGTCTACAACTCCATGTCATTAATTTTTGGGTTTTGTGCACCCATGTTACAAATGCAATCTAGTTAATTGGCCGTCAGTCATCCTTCCACTTCTTTCCTTACCTCTCACATTATTTATACAGGTTCTAAACTTCCTTTCTTAAACACATTCCCAAGAAACGACATCAAAACAAAGACAGACATTTCCATTTCCTCTGTTCTGCGGTATATCAAAAGTTAGTTGTGCTTCAACCTAAGCAAAGCTATGGAAATTGATTATAAATTTTTCCAACTAATGATAATTATATCTCCTGTCTTAGGTATAGACCCATGAATATGATTCTAAGCCTAAAGATACAGGAGCTCAGAAAGAATGTTAATAAACCCTGAAACCTATCTGTCCACACAGCTTCTAGGAAATTCTATTTATCTTTTTGAATCTATCCAACCTGAATCAACAACTCCCATTTAACGTGAGCACCAGTGACTTAACATCTTGTCTGCTAAATATCCATTTGCTAGTCTTCCTGAAAGCTTATGTTAATAGTATGGTTTCTTTTATTTTCAGTTATAGCCATGAGATTTTTCACTGAGCTCTAAGAATTTCAACAATGATGTATTTTGACAATAAAAAATGTCCCTTTAATTTAATATTTGCTGCTATTTGCACATATAAAAATAGATCCCCTACTTTCATATTTATGCTTCAACTGCTTCTACTAGAGACGTTTCCTTACCCTTTCCTCTAGACTAAAATTGATGTAGCCAGCACCACCCCAGAGCATAACATGGCTTTACTAGCATTAAGACATAATTAAGAGACTCAATTCGGTGTTTTCTGGCTTTCTAATATTGGCTGTTTAAAATACAAATTTAGTTATAAAGCTCTGCCCCTGAGGGGAAATACCAGTGACAACCAAATCAATTTCTGGCAGTTAAGTTTCAAATAACAGTGGGGCTTCTGTTTTGGTTCTGGGCAATTTCTTAGCTGCCACTCAAGACTCTTCTCTCAGATGCCTCTTTTGTCAAAGCTATCTAGGAGTAGACTGTTGATTGACAATATCCAATGTGATCCATTGATATAATGCCAGATACATGTATAAACAGCAAGGAATTTGATTAGCAACTTCATAATAAAGTTCAGATATTGGAATAATTTAACATATGCTTATCTAGAATTATATATGCACTCTTCTTACCTGATGCCAAGCCTATCTTGGCATTTAAAAAAGAACATTTTGATGATGGGGACCCAAGCTTTAGGGAAAAGGTTAATAAAAATAAGTGTGACTTGAATTATTTAAGAGACAATTTAGTAATTAAATGTATCACAGCAGTTAAAGATGATATAGTAATGAGACTTTGTAATTAAAAGGTCCTTGTAACCCTACTCACAAAGATCATGTTCAATAATAGAACCGTGTCACCTTTTAGAATGGAGAAGTAAGGAAAAGAGTTTGTGGGACAAAGCCTACCTTGAAATGAATCATATTCCATGTGCGGAGAGTAGAGAGGTGCACATGTAAACATGGAAAATATCTATAGCCCAACTTCTGAAACCTCATTGGCTACAGAGGTATCAAGAGTATTCATTAATGCAGTATAGATAACACTATAATGGTGAAGGAGGTCCCTCTGTCTGTGTTGCTTTCGTTGGTTGAATAAAGAAACTGAGTTGGCCTTTTGATAGGGATGAACTTAATAGGTAGAAAAGACAGAACTGAATGCTGGGAGGAAGAAGGCACAGTCAGAGAGAGAGAGCTGCCATGGAGCCTCCTGGTCATACATGCTGAATCTTTCCTGGTAAACCACAACCTCGTGGTGTTACACAAATGGGTAGAAATGGGTTAAATCAAGATGTGAGAGTTAGCCAATAAGAGGCTAGCGATAATAAGCCAGGCAGTGTTTAAATGAAAACAATTTCTGTGTGATTATTTTTGGGGCTTAAGCTATCAAGGCAGCCAGGATGTTTTCCTTCTCACATAATTGAACTCTGACTTTAAAGAAACCCCAAGTGCATATTGTCCCAGGATACAGAGAATGAGTTAAGATACATAGTTGTGAGATAATGCTCTTGTACCCTAGAAAGATTTGTCACTCAAATTGGTTTAATACAGCACTGATTGGCCAGTAACCAGACAAGAAGTACAGGCTGGGCGACCAGACTAGGAGAAGTCTGGGAAAAGAAAAAAGACTCAATCTATAGTCACCAGACAGATGAAGAGGAAGAAAATGAGAATGCTGCACAGAGAAAAGGTACCAAGACACATGGCTAAACATAGATAAAAATTATGGGTTAATGTAACTTGTAAGAGCTAGTTAATCATAAGCCTGAACTAAGAGGCAAAACAGTTTATAATTGATATAAGCCTCTGTGTGTTTCTTTGGGACTGAACAGCTGCCAGACCAGATAGAACAAAAACTCTGCGTACAATACATTGCTATACTCTCCACATACGAACCACTTGGGACATATGTACCTCTTCTGTACTCCAAAAGAATATACAAATGGCATCATTCAAAAATTTATGTAGCTTTGAGGTACAATATATAAGCTTGAATTTGTGTTAGAGCCTTATATGACATTTTAATTTAACTTCCATCCAATCTTGTTTCCAATATTGTAAAATATATTCCTTCCTTTACCATTTTCAAATAGTTGTAAACCATAGTTACCAAGATGTTGTAAAAAACATGACCTTTACATAAGTCTTGAAAATATTATTATATCATTTTAATTCTCTGCTGAAATTCTATTTTTGTTGAATAAAAATACTAATCTTATGTTTAAAATGAAAATTATATTGAAATCAGATTATAGCTTTGGAAAATAAGAAAGCTTTTTCCTTATTGAAATAAGTCAAGGTGTGGAGGAAGGGGTACCCTCATCCATTGCTGGTGGGAATGCAAACTTGTGCAACCACTTTGGAAAGCAGTGTGGCAGTTTCTCAGGAAATTCGGGATCAACCTACCCCTGGACCCAGCAATGCCA
>NW_026067998.1:1680319-1694258 GCF_014885135.2 Alexandromys fortis
CTGGTCTACACAGTGAGTTCCAGGATACTCAAAGATATGTAGAGACCCTGTCTCAGAAAACAAACAAAATAACAAAAGCAAAAACCAAATGCACGCATGCAGTAACCTAGAGACAACAGGCCAAGCAGTTTCCCTTTTTCCACTACGTGTGTCTCAGGAATTTAACTCAGGCTACCAATCTTGGTGGCAGGCTCCTTTGTACACTATCTCACTAGTCCAACAGCAATGATTTCAGTGTCAACATTCTGTGTCATATTGTATCATACTCTACACTATTGACTGTGTTTAAGTTGTTTTACTCTATAAAACAACTCTGTAGTGAATCCAGTCATTTGTTTTCTATTTCAGGTATTCTATGGGGTTTGGATTAGGGACAGTTCAAAGCCAATTCCACTAAATTCAAGGTTTCAATCTGCAGAGCCTTCTGAGACTTGAACATATGCATGCCTGCCTTTCCAGTTTGGCATATTTTCGCCTAAATTTTCTAGAAAACCTATTCCACCAAACCCAGTTCTTTGTAAACATTAGATAAGCTTAATCTAAGCCTTACTAAGCAATATTGAATTTTTTAATTACTGAATTTCATTTAAAAAAGAAAAAAAACAGTATCACATGATTCTATTTCCAATTAGTGAATCAAGTATGATATACACTGAACATCACTATGTAACTTTCTTTTATCTGATCCCTAAATTTTTAAAAAAGATAATTTATAGAACCTCTGAACTTGATAATTTATTTTCTATTTATTGTGTGGCAATATCTTATAAATGGAAACATTACATCCTTGAGGGATAAAGGAGGGTCATATGACTCACTAACAAAACTTGAAGATTCAACATTCATAAAACTGCAAGATTTTTGAGGCTCCTCAAGTTATCTGAGCAGAATGAAATTGCTGGGGGAGATAGCCTTCAATGGATCTACCTGCAAGTTGAAAACAGAGCTAAAGAAGACAACTTTTCTGAATTCTGTGCTAGGCTTTCCAGAGAGATGGCTTCCTGAGAGTAACCCATGTTCTTGTTAGTGAACCCTCACTTTACTTCTATAAGTAAACACAATAAACATATTGTTTCAACAGCAGAGACAACAGAGACTTGAGGTATGAGGGTGAACAGAAATTAATTCATGTCTCCGCAGGAAAAGTCACATAACACTGCTGTGGTCAGTACATTCCTATACCACAAAATAATTTAATTTTTTTACAAACTGACCCTCATTGAAGAATCGGTCACTGTGGTTTGCTAAGTATAAGCAGCATTTCTTAGCAGCCTGTCTTGAGTAGGAAACTAACAGCAGACATTACTCTAAAGAGCTAGGCAAAATAAAAATATGTAATATCAAACAAAAATGTTTATCAAATGATCAACGGAACTGAAAAGGAAGCCACTCATCAAATATGTTTGCATTAGAGTAATAGGCTTATGCTTTGAACTATCAACAACCAAAACTTTATGTCAAAACATCAGTAAATAATGTCTCTAGATACAGTTCAAGATTAATTTGCATAGCTGTTATGTTGGGGTGACACTCTGAATCTATTTTACACATTTTTTTATATTTCAAAGAAGAATATAAGATTGTTGTTGGCCTGGTAGATTGTAAATGATAGCTCAGCAATTCTGTTTCCACATGCCCTGTCATATACACACCTTCTGCTCACTGACAGCTTGCTTTTCAGAATTCTTGGCTAGGAATTACTCTTCGGTAACAGAGTTACCTCATCCAAAAATCCTCCTCTGTCTTTCCCTGCAGTCAAGAAACATCTCTTTTTTTAGGGGCTCATTTTTTTATTTATTTTTTAAATGTGACTCTTTTGATACTGTCCCTATGTTTTCTTGTTATTATTCTTTTCTATTTAATCTTTGGAATGACATGAAAGTGAAAAGTGTCGAGATATAACATTTATAGTTTAAATGTACTAAACCATGTGGTCCAAGAAACTCTACTAAGTTGTTAGTATCTCTTACAGTTTTTTTTTTTTTTTTGGCAAAAGACAAATAAGAGCAAATATATGTATACATTGATATATACATATATCAATTAGGAAAGGAAGCTGAGTTGTTTTTTTTACTTTTTGAAAGCAACATTATAAACACACATACACACACACAAAACTTTTCCAGATAAATGTAAAGTATTTACTTTGAAAATAGTGATTGGTAATTTTTTAATTGAATACATGCATAATATACAGATCATTTAAAAAACAATTAGTGTACTTAATCAAATTATAAGCAGGTATCAAGACATTCAATTTCCTATAATTAACCTATGAAACAGATTAAAAACTTAGAGTTGGAAAATAAAGAAGTCCACCTAATAGACAAGAAGTATGTCTGAGCATGAAGACTAACAGATACGTACTTGCATTTGAGAAGGAGAGGAAGTTGCAAAATTTCACTGGTCTCAGACTGCAAAGCAAGGCCTCCAAAAAATATGAGAGTTGTTGTAGGTTTGTGAGCACCAACTGACTGGCACTAGGCTAGGAACCATTTCCCGTGTTTGCAAGTTTTCCAAAAGAAGAAAACAAAACAGGAAAATAAATAAATAATAATAATAAGAAGAAGAAGAATATTTCTTTAATCTCAACAAAACCAAGAATTTGTCACATGCCTTCATTTTTAAAAAAAAAATGTTAGCAAAAAGAGACAATTGCAAACGCCATGACCTCTCCTGCTAAGATATAGTGCCAAATGTTTGACTGAGTAATTTCTAAACCTTCCCAGAAGCCAAGAAGTGGGCAGTTCTGATGGGAAGGTTTTTGAGTAGGAAGAACAAGATGGAATTTTCTGGAAGTGAGATCCAGGAACACCCACAAATGAAAGTTCACAGTACTGATCACTATAAGTTCTAAAAACTTACATATAAGAGAGAAGTATGTGTGCATGTTCAGGCTGCCTCTCTCAGGTGCAAACTCAGAAAAGAAAACCCTAGCAAGCCCATGCCCTGGGAGCTCAGAACAGTAAAGACCAAAGACATGGATGAAAACATAACATTGAGACAAATCAGATATGGAATGCTATAAGGAATATTGTAGCCTTAATAATCCGGTAGTCTTGTTTGGCATTACATAGCTTATTATCCTGAAAGTTGTACAAATATAATTTGTATGATAAACATGCTCTTTTGGATCTGAACAAAATTTTACCAATGCTACCAGTGCTTTATTTAAAATAATGCCAAAGCTGTACTTTACAGGGAGTGCATCAATGTAAAAAATGGAATCCACTGGGTTATTTTCCAGTAAACATTCTTGGGAGTTATTTCTAATCAATCTTGTCATAGAAAGGACTTTACACTGCCTGCTAGAATACTATTGCCATGAAGAAAGAGATTCCGTTAGTAGTTAAAGCTGTCCAAAGATTTGCAAATCGTCCATTAACGTGGGCTTTATGGACTTGCTTTCCTGAAAGGTAGAAAGGTAGAGAGCTACCTTTCATGGATTTTGTTGTTGCTATTGTTAGTGCTATTGTCATTCATTGAAGAAACAAGCCCTTGCCAACAAAAAGGCAAAAGGCAGGAGAAAGAGCAGGAGTAGGTGATGGACTCGCCTCTTTTTTGTGAATTTTGCTCTCATTTCTCCCACTCTTTTCATCTCATTTATTGAAATGACTCTGTAGCTCGGTGAGGGGAAAACAAAAGGAGTGAAAATTCATTTAAGCACTCTCTTTTATTTATGTTAACATTCCATCATACGCTGTTTAACAATTTAGTAAATGTTTATTATGCACAGTGCTGCATTCTCAAGGGAATAAATAAGTTTCTGTCAGCACTTCTTTTATGAAATCCTATTTTGGTTTGAGGAGTTTAAAAATTCATAATAAACACTTCCTTCAGGAAGAAGCCAAGAAAGGAAATGCTTTGACACCGATGATAAGTGAGCTTGTAACTAAAGAAATAGAAAACAAACACGTGCATAAGTATTCACTGTGTGAACAGAGTGGAAAGGAGGAGGAAAGAGGGCAAGAGAGTGAGACTGAGGCAGAATTGAGAGAGGAGAGATGATGTGGGATTGCCCTCTGTATGCTATGATTACCACTGAAAAATAAAGGAACTGTTTTTGGGCCTATCGCAGAGCTATAGGGGAACGAGTTAGGCAGAAAAAACTAAACTGAATCTTGGGAGAAAGGAAGCAGAGTTATGAGAAGCTATATAGCCCTGCCAGAGGCATATGCCAAAACTTCAGCTGGTAAGCCACAGCCACGTTGCGATAGACAGATGTATAGAAATTGGTTAAATTAGTATGTAAGAGTTAGCCAATAAGAAGCTAGACCTAGTGGGCCAAGCAGTGATTTAATTAATACAGTTTCTGTGTGATTATCTCAGGGTTAAGCAGCCAGGAACAAAACAAGTGACCTCCTCCAACAGAGAGAGAATAATTAATTCTCAGAATTCTTGATTTTCTAAATGAACTAAAATCAGACATTTCTGTAACATTCCTAGCTATGTCAACAGTGATACTCATAAAATAAAAATGGAAAAGTACAAAGGATAGATAACATAATATCCAATATCCTCCCAGCTTCAAAGCTTTATTATTCTATTATATTAAGGAAGGAGAATAGAAAATAAATGTCAAAATATGAAGAATGATAATTCCTAATACTCTAGTGTTCTTATACATGCTATATCATTTGACTTCCATAAAAGTACATACTCACATGTGAACACACACACACACACACCCTAAGACTTACATATTCTAAATGCATACTGAAAGGAGAGAATTTGGAGGAAAACTGAGGCAGACCTCAGTTCTATCTTCCTTCAATTGCTGAATTCTTTGTAGTGGTAATGAGAACACTAGTCAACTGCTTATAACTGGCAAAACACTTTTAGAAGCTTTGTTCTTAGTTTATTTTGCACACAATGTATTACATGGGCAATACATTGTGAAAGTATTTAAGGTAAGACGTATTTGAGAGCAAGTGCTCAGTAATTTGCCAAAGTCACAATACTCCAGCCAAGTGGCCGGGTACCCAACTAACCCATCTAACCTCATTTCTCTAAAGAGGGTTGGAATATGAGCTACTCACTAACCAGTTGCACATTTTACTTCAAAATGCAGGAGATTTTTTTTTTTATATAGAGAGAATAAATTCAGGGATCACCAAGATATCTCAGAACTGATAGGCATTTGTCACCAAGCCTGATGAAGTAAACTCAATCCCTGAAACATATAAGTGGAAATAGAATCAACAGCCACAAGTTGTTCTCTGGCTTCAAAATGCATGTTATGACATGCACTGGGTCATGTATGCAAACACACACTCACAAACACACTTACTCACACACATACATACACATATGGATACACACACATTCACAGAAACAATAAAATAATTCCTGGAATTGGCAGAAAGTACATACATTTTTAGAATATAAGGCTCAGATATGTTAATATCTTCAATAGTTTTGTATTTTAGAGGACTATCCTTTAACATAACAGTATAATACATTTCCCAACATCATTACACCTTCTTAAGTGTATGCTTTTGAATAGTCATGTAAATATACAATGTGTTAGATGATTGCTATTTTCTAAATAAATAGATATAGCTCTATTAGTCTTGAACAAAGGCTTCAATGGACATTTTAAAATAATTGATGAATCAACTAGCTTTCTGTGCCATATAAAACATTGAAAGCAGACAAATGCCACTTTGACATAAGAGCTATTTCGAACTGAAGAGATCTGTATTTCTAAAGCCCTTTATTTAGTTTGCATCTGTTATCTATAAGTTTAGTCTACAGACTCTAGCTGGAAAACTTAGGATGGGAAAAGGATGCCCTCTCTTACAGAAGCAAAGCCTAGGGGCCTTAGGGAGGCACCAACACCAAGAGAAAATGTGGTTCTCTGTCCTGGGTTACCTCTTCCCTGGAAGCCTTAGACTTGTCCAATCAGAAGGAATCTGAGTAATCCCTTATCAACACAGGTGAGGGACTTGGTCTTCTTGATATGTACACTGGAATTCCAGCAAGACATAATGCTTCCTTGCAGTATATTCTAACACTAGAAGCAAGTCTCTCCAGAATGTCAGGTTAGTGATCCCTCCTATTTCCTATCTCCAGCTAATTGGAGAAATAAAGAGCAAAGTCTGATGAGGTTACCAAAAAGTAGATGACTTAACAGTTTAATGATATTGCTTAAGACGTGTTCAGAAAAATCATAACAATTACATCTCATTCCATATACATATGTAACATATGTAAAATCAAAACCAACCGAGCAACACAGAATATAAGGAGGTCGGATCTGCTCTATGAGCTTTTAGCCCCATTTTAACCTGTTCATTAATTTAGAAAGAAAAGTTATCTTTATATTATTCAGCATTGCATTCAAAAACACGGTATATAGCTCTCCATTTATCTAAATATTTTATCTTTGTCAGTAAATTTTTATCAGATTCTCCTTATAGATCCTAGCCATTTGTCTGCTAGGGTTGTCTTTAAATAATGTAGTTTGATTGCTACTGAGTATAAACAATTTTTATCCTTCATGAATTCCACTGACTCTTACGCATTCTAAAAGAAAAGGATTTTTGCCCATTTATTAGCTCATAGCTGACCACTACTTACTTCATAAGGGGTTAACTGTCATTTCAATATAATATGACAACCAAAAAGGATGTGTCAAAGTTTTCCACACTAGTTTTTATTGCTATTTTTACTAGTTATTTCAGAATGTAGTTTTAATATCTAAGAGGCTAACATTCACTTTTGAAGTCTTACTATTATTACATTACATTATTCTGTATAGAATACAAATTACTCACCACCGAGAAGAGCATGGGGATTTCTGAGTCTACTGTAAGAAGAAATCATAAGGATGTCCCATGCGACTTTGAATATCATTCTTTTGGTTCTTTCTATTCTTTTCAGTACACTGCATTGTCAGTTAATTTAAAGTTTCAAAGGTATGGAAGCTCAATAATTCAAAATTTTTAACAAATTCACCTTCACATACATATTTTAATTGCTAACATAGAAACTGCAATGTCTGTTTCAAACTCTTCTCCATATATTTTCTGCTGCCCTTTGTTCACACCCATAAAAGAGCACTATGGTCTAGCAACAAAGTAGTCCAGTAAAATAAGAATCAATACAGTAATCCTTTAGACTTGGATGTCTTGTCATTAGTAATGTATTACATTTCCTTTTATATTATGATATTCTCTCTTAAAGTTTTAATTTTGTCCTCCCTTTTAAAATCCAGATAACAACATACTATATAGTTTTGTTCATCTTTACACAAGAAATGAGACTAGAATATAAAATTACTTAGCCACAATAAAAGTCAAATATTTTATTAATAAAAATGTGTACACAAGCCTACATTCAAAATATACATCACAATCACACTATGCATTTTACTAACATAATTGTTAATCTTAATGTCAAGAGTAAATCTATAATCTACAAAGAAACAATAGAAGCATTTCTTTTCAACACTGAATGTTGTATAAAAATCTATACAGCTCGAACAATGTCCTCGACAGAGACTTTTCAGAGGCACAAATGAAACGCCAAAGGAACTCAAGTCTTCCCCTCATGTTCTTTTGAGTAAAACACCTGAGGTTTTATCTGCTAAATCTTTGCTCGGGGTGATAGGTGAACAGAGCTTTTCTTTCTTTTGTACTTAAACATCCTCAGAAATGTAAGGCCAGCTGAACCCTAAAGTTAGGTCAAGTTCAAGGAAAGCCTCTCCTGCCACCCACTCACTCCACCCACTGCCCAAGCACATAATGCCCCACTTTGATTCCTCTCTGACTTTGTTCCCCTGCTTTTCAGGTTACAGTCCCGCCTCTATGATTTAAGCCATTCTAGAATCTCGTCACCAGCAGACGCTTTCTAGCTGTGCTCCTGCCTTCTCTCAATAATTGCACCCAATAAGAGGTCACGATGAACGTATGAGCGGCCAAACGCATGCTGTCGGCCTATATCTTAAGTACTGAAAGGCCAAAATGCTGCATTTAGTGGAGAAGTAACTGCCTTGGGAAATATGTGGTATGGTCTCTTTCCACTTTCTTAGCAATGAGGCAGTCTAAAGTACAAATTTTCCTTTCATTTCACATCTGTACCTAATTCCTTATATTTGGCAATTGCAGGAGACGGAGAACCTCGAAAGCGTACTGTGATGATGCTACTATTCTCCGTGCAGTTTCTCATATTGCTTAACAACAACGTGTTGAAAGGTGGAGCTTCTGAGGCAGGAATGGAGTCAGAGAGCCTTTTCTGTTGCTCTGGTTTATTATCATCATCCTTGTTCCTCCTGTACATGTTACTACCTGGAAATGGTCAGTGTCTATTTCCACGTGGGGCAAGCCCTGGCCTGTTGGAGATTTAACTGGAAGTTGAAATCAGTAGCAGGAAGCAGAATGTGAAAGGCTTAAGTGAGCTCTAAGAAATAGGGTGATGTTGCCAGTGTAACACATTTCAATTAATGAAGAAGTTTGCACTGTCAATATCATGCTGAGAAATTGTTTTCAGTACTGAAGAACTGGCTGTGTAATTAAGAGCACTTGCTATTATTGCAGTGGATCAGAGTTGACTCCCAGAACCTACATCAGATGCCTCTCAACTTCCTGTATACTCTAGGGGCTCAGACACCATCCCCTCGTCTCTGGAGGCAACTATTTTTCCATGAGCAAATAATATCTCCTCTCTCTCTCTCTCTCTCTCTCTCTCTCTCTCTCTCTCTCTCTCTCTCCCAATCTCTTTTTAACACACTTATATATCTAAAAAATAAAAGTAAATGAATATCTAAAAACATCCAAATAGTTAGTGATCTCAGCACTTGGGAAACAGGAAATAGAACTGTCACAAGTTCTAGGCCAGTCTGGTCTACATAGTTCCAGAGGAACTGAGGCTATAGAGTAAGAGCCCATCTCAAAAAGACAGCAATAACATTATCGCCAGCAACAACAAACTAAAATTAAACAAAAAAACTAAGAAAATAAATAAATGGAAGGTAACTCCATTACCTTCCATCTGACCATTTAGATCTGGTCAGATGGCTCAATGATGTTCAGGCTGTCACTGCGGACAAGCATGATCTCCTAAGGTGAATGTCAAGAACCTACATGGTGGAATAACAGTGCTGACTCCTTCAAGATGTCCACAAAGAGCGTGTGTGCACGCCTGTGCGCGCGCGCGCGCGCACACACACACACACACACACACACACACACCAGAGAGAGAGAGAGAGAGAGAGAGAGAGAGAGAGAGAGAGAGAGAGAGAGGAGACCCATGTGTTCTAAATAAATGAATAATGGAAAATAATGTATAGAAAAAAAACTTGCACAATTTTGGGAATATCTTTAATCATAGAATTCAGGCAGAAGGTTTGATGAATTAGCCCAGACTTCATAGCAAGACCTTGTTACAGAAGAAAAACAAAAGAAAATTAGACAGAATGTAGAAACATATTACACATAAATTATTTATAATCTTAGGGAATTAAAATGAATTACAACATAGCTCACATGAAGGAAGGAGCAGAACCGAATAACATATTTTTTTAAATGGTTAGTAGAGGCTGGGATATAACCTAGTTAATAATTGTCTACCATACCTGCAACACGATTTGAATTTGGATCCCCAGGGCCACCATTAAAGACAGGCACGGCAGTATTCATTTACTCAGTATCTAGGAGGATGGAGACAGGAGGATGCCTATAGCTCATTTGCTTCTACCCTAGTTAACCCTGTGAGTTATAGGTTCAGTGAGAAGTTTTAGCTCAAAAACTTAGTTGGAGAATGATTGATGAAGTTACTAGACATACATGGCAGGCCTCCACGAAAATGTATATGCACATAAACATGTACCCAGGCACTCATACACAAAGACACAAGCGCAAGTACATGCAAAACACACAAACAAACACACACAGAGACAGCAACTTAGAATTTTCTATTTCAATAATTTTCTTAGTGCTTAAAGTACATTAAGTCATTTAAGCCTCATCAAAGACCTAAGAAGTAAGTAGCATTGTTTTACTTTATAGGACACAAGGTGTCAAATAGTTTGCATAAAGTTAATTAATGAATCTACTCAACAGAAGAGAAAATACAAAATTGCACACTTTCATTCCTTGACACACCGATAATTATGTATCCTGACTGCTTCTTATAACATTTTAAATTTCTATCTAGTTTCAGTCATATTGTATGTGAAAGCACGCCATATGTTTTTCAATACTTAATAACAATATTCAGTCTTTAAAATGTCTAGAACTCTGAGTATTGACATAGGAAAGTGGTGGAAGTCTGAGTCCACAGCCAAGTGCTTAGTGAGAAACGAGGCACAGGACAAAAAGGAAAGAAAAAGAACTTTGAGACTTTGGGGAGCAAAGTGTTCCACCTTTCACCTAAACTAAAATTTCTCTGAATGTGCTCTATGGAAAAGTCTTTGCAAACATCTGAACGCTCAGCAGAGACCCTAATCAATGCTTATTTCTTCTATATAGCTAACAACCTAGCGAGGTAACCTTTAATTGCACCTCTAGGACAGTGACAGAAAAAGATGAGATCACATGGAAGCCATTAGTCTTAAGCTGCAGGTGGACCTGGGCCAAGATAAGAGGAAACAGATGTTTAAGTTAGTCAGGGAGGAACACAATTAGCAGCTCTTTGGATTTTCACAGGTGCCTCCCGAAGCTGCCATAACCACTTCCCAGCACGCCCAAGGTCTGGTACCTGGAAGAGCAAACTGAGCTAAGGGACCTTGGGATTCCAGTCACCTGGCTGGAAATAGGGTCACACTGCTGGAGGGAGAAGAGTATATGGCAATGTCCTCTGGAGAGCACTGCTCCATTTCCCTGGGCCACAGTCTCTGCAAGGAGCACTATTCCTTACATGAAAGGCATCCATTTTCTGCTATTTCCATTCTGGCAAAAAAAAAAAAAAAAAAAAAAGACCTCACTGACCTTATTTCAAGCCACACCAAGTTCAAAATCTCACACTTGCATATTAACTAGAGACTTTGCACTCTAGTACCTGGGCATTTGTTTATATTGCTGAAATTAGAATTGGGAGCCTTCCCTTATGTACCTCTCGTTCTTTGTTAATGAAGGTTCAATACACCTGGGTATCATTCCATCAAATTAATACTAGCAAACTAAGATGGCCTCCTTTTTGAGATGAATAAACCTCTTATCACACTCTACACGAAAATGACTTAAGTGTTGAACCTCGTATGGTGCTTACACTTATAGCATTCTAGTTTTAGCTGTGTGAATTAAAAGTGCTTTCTTCCATCTTCAAATCGTTTACATGTAAGCCTTATTAAGAAGACAGGGTATTAGAACAAAAGACTTTGGAAACCAAACAGTAAAATGTAGTTTATGTATTCAAGTCCTAGGCTAAGCACTTTCACAAACATTAGTATGCTAGAAGGAAACATCTTTCTCGCAAAGGATTGTCACAGCAGTCCCTCTAAACACTGAGTTTCCTCCACCTGGTGTTTTCTTAACCTAAGGAATGTACATGCTTTGCAAAACATTTTATCTGATACCCTCTATGTAAAAGCTTATAACAGTAAAATAAAACCATACTTTTTCCTTCTCCTAAATAATTGACTTAGCAAGAACGATACAATCCTCCAGATCTTTAATATGACAAACACCATTTTCTTATCTGTACATATTGGAAAAATATCTTACAATGTATCAAAGTAATATAGACTCAGAGAAACACAGACACAGGAGCCTGCAACAGTAACTTAGTGCTCTATTTTTTTGAAAGAGATTTTAGAGGTCACAATCTTTTTCTTGTGTTTATTGTTGTAAGAAATTAGTGATGACCTGCAATATTTGTTCACAGTAATGCCTTATGTAAACATATGATGAGCTTGACTGTTCTTGATGATATTACTATTAAATCTTTATGAAGAAAACCACAGCAACATAATCCCTTTGTTTTCTGAATAAAATCTGTCAACATTGTTTTTTCAGTTTGTGTCAATTACGAATTTAAACAAAATAAGCTCTTTCAGAAAGTTTCAGTGATTAAAAAATTAGCATTGTTACCTGAGTTTATTCTACTTTAACAGTTGATTGCAGTGTCTTTTTTTTTTAAAGAAATACTGCTACAGGTTCTAAGAATATCAATATTGGTAACCTAAATATGGTTGCAGACTCATCCTGACACAGCTCACACTTGGAGGGAAGAGTTTTATGTTTGCCTTCAAATTCCTGTCTTGATATAATGGAAGGAGCTCCATCCTGCCTCGACTTGATGTGCCATGCTTTCTGCAAGAAACTGAGAAGCCTGCCCCTTTCTGAATGGAAATGGAGGAGGAGTAGATGGGGAGGGGGTAGATGGGAAAAGGGGAAGGGACTGGAGAAGAAGAAGGAGAGGAAACTGGTTGGTAAGTAAAATCAATGAAAAAATGATTTTAAGAAAAAAGAATATCTGCCCTTGACCTGGCTTTTAGATATATCCATCCTCTGTTCCTTTGTTTTCTCCTCACCCTAACCTTCCCGCCTGTTTATTTATGTAGAGACTGTAGGCAGAGACTGTTGTTTCCTTTCCAGGCTGCCCAGACCTGAAACAAACACACAGAAACTCTATTATTTAAAACACTGCTTTGCCTTGATACCTTCACAGTCACCCAAAGTTCTTTTGTGTCACTGGACACCAATCTTTAGTCTATAGGCCCATGGTATTTGACAGACTTTTCCATGGTGCAGGTGGTTTCAAGGCAGTGAGATGTCTCTGCCAATTCTAGAGTTTTGGAATTTACAATGTGCTTCCTATTAAATTAGGTAATATTATATCCTCCTGGAGTCTTTGATGGAGTCAAAGAATAGATAGTTATAATTATAGTTTTCCTTGGTTATAATAAAAGATAAAATAGATATAAATATTGTAACTATAATTTGTATTTGATAATTGTTTTGTTGTATGTAATCTTGCTATGTTATAGTTTAAAACCTTCCTTTTTATTTAGACAGAAAAAGGGAGGTGGTATGGGATTCTCCTCTGTATACCACTGGTTAATAAAGAAGCTGCTTTGGGCCTCTAATAGGGCAGAATAGAGCAAGGTGGGAATTCCAAGCAGAGATAGAGGAGCACAGTAGGCAGAGTCAGACAGATGCCATGTAGCAGCCAGAGAAGACAAACATGGGAACTTTGCCGTTAGCCGCAGCCACGTGGCAAAACACAGATTAATAGAAAGGGGTTCATTTAAAAATAAGAGTTAGCCAGAAATGGGTGTAAACCAATAGGCCAAAAAGTATTGTAATTAATATAGTTTCTGAGTGATTATTTCGGGTCTGGGTAGCCAGGAAATGATTGAGTGGTCACTGCCAAAAAGAGACTGTAGATTCTCTGAGTTGTTTTAGTGAAGGCAACACTTGTAATTAAAAATTCAGGGTAGACAATAATAAATGTCCTTAAAATACATTCCAAGTATGAAGAAATAATTGTTAAAAAAAATAATAACTTTGGGTAGAAGAAAGTATGTAGGCTTGGTTGCAGAGTACTAGATTGCCAAAAAATTGAGAAAAATATTAGTGCTATGCCTATAAAAATAAGCCTACATCATAAAGTCAAGAGGCTAGAGGGTTTGAACTTCATTTGGTAGGCAAAGAAGAGGGATCTGAAGGTTATTGAACAGAGGTGACACAATCAAAGCTGTGCTTTGGGAAGATTAATTTGGCAGCTGAATCAGAAAGAGTAGATTAGAAGCAAGGTTGGAGGCAGGAGGAAGAGTTATAACAGTAGTTTCGGTAAGCAGTAATAAGGCTGTTAACTATGGGTGGGTAATGTACCAGAGGAGAAGGAAGCAGCAGGCCCTGATGAATCACTGGAGAAAGGGGAAGAAAAGAAATAAATCACAGAATACTAAGAGGTTTTGAGCCTCTATGTCCAAAAATGAATATTGTAGAGAAGAGGAAGGATGTCGGGGGGGGGGGGGAGCGAGAGAGAGAGA
>NW_026067998.1:1703047-1706044 GCF_014885135.2 Alexandromys fortis
TTTTTTTTTTTGGTTTGTAGGTTAGTTCTTTTATTTTGTAGGTGAGGGAAAACACATGTGCGTTCCAAAAATATGGTTATTTACATATATTGATTCACTTGGCAAGTTCTTCCTTATTATCAACATGCAGTGGTCTGCTTTGTTTGGATTTTGTGATGAAAACACTTCAAGTTTCTTCCTGGAATAGATCATTTTCCTGTAGCTCAATATTTAGTTTTTGGGGTTTTGACTTTGTCCAGATTTAGACTTTGTTCTTTTGTCTAACTTGATGCTTGCACTCTGTGAATTAGCCTTGAAGTAACATATCTATTGCAATAGTCTTTTTGCTGTCCGGTCACATAATTATTAACTCCTGCTGGCTACTAGTACACACACACACACACACACACACACACACTACAATCACATGCAGAATTTTTTTAATCCCTGCTATGTGGCACATGCAGAATTTTTAAACTCAAGCAAAAATACAGGAAGATTAGTTGAGCTAATGTTTTTCTTCCTCTAACCTTGTCAACAGCATGCCCTAATAACTTCTTTTTATGTAACCCTGCTATACCCCAATATTCCCAGAGTAAAATCTTAGATTGTTGCCATGTGTACCAGGACTGGGGTTGGGGGTGGGGCTAAACTTGCAGACATCACATTTCAGAATGTCCTTGTCTCTTTGTCTTATATATAATGGCATAAACTCAACAGTGACTATTAATAGTCAAATAGTTATTATATTTATATTAAATTTATATTAATAATAGTCAAATAGTTACCAGAGGGACAGACGTGGATGCTTCTAATGCCATGTAACTTCCTTGAAAAGTGAAAAAATCTATTAAAATCAAATCTTTAGAGAATAAGAAATTAAAAAAAAAAGAACCAAAGGACATTATCGGTACTGTGAGAATCTACTTAGCCTGAGCATAAATTATGGGATAAAATTATTTGTCATTCATGATCCCAGAAGCTAATTGGCAAAAGTGTTTTCAGAAATTGCTAATTATTTCTATCAACATTTCTTGGATCCACTTACTATATATCAATTTCATGAATATTTTTGTGTCAAATTATATAAAACTATAAACTTTATCTCTTATATTTATTGATCAAGGTGAAAATAAGGATTTAGAATCAGCAGGTACCGAACTGAAATTTGTGAGTTTTGTTAACTAAGCATAACTTTGTAAAAATCCTATTAAGTTCATCATTACTCATCAAGATCTTAGTTCACTCGTGTTCTCAAACTGAGAACTACTGCTTAAATTATGATTCAGGGAGATGACTTACAATGTCCAGCTGCCATAGGCCACTAAACCTCATTTGAACCAGAAGATCCAGGATTTGCAACTCAGATTGTTTAAAACAAAGATGGGAATGTGAGTCCTGAGTTGGATATTGAAATGGGCAGAGAAGAAAAGAAGGAGAAAGAGGAAAATAGCAGCTTTGAGTTGCAATGGCAGTAGAAACGGATTAATGAATGAAACAGATCATGATAGTGAGTGAAATCTTAGTCAAATACACAGAAAGAGTGGAACACGCTTGTTAGTTCAGCTATTGAATATCTCAAGCCAAAAGGATGTTGAGGCAGCAGAGGCTAGTTATGTGGCCACATCAAGTAGCCTTCTTTCAAGGGAGTGGATGGAGGAGAGATTACAACAAACCAAGCTGTGGAAAAACTAAAATCACACTGGACAGGTAGCAGAACAAACCAGAAGTCCCCACCTCCCTCTCCCCCCCAAAAAAACCCTACCACTTCGAGAGACAAGCCATCAACTTCATAAAAAGATAATTCTTCAGGAAGGTACTCATAAAAAGACTTAGAAACAAGAAAAGAGAATAATAAGCAGTAACAACCTCAAGCATTATAAATTAAAATAAAATAAATTAAAAGAATCTCAGGTTTAGTGCCATGGAACATAGAAATACAATAGGCCTCAGGCACAGCACAGCCAGGTTTCCTATTAATTTAAAATGGGTAGAAATGAGAAAGAAAATTCACATCAGAAGACTCATAAAATAAAAATGTCCATTCTGAACAAAGTCAACACAAGTTTACTGTGGGGGTTTAAAGCCTGCACCACCTCATGTCAGTGGGGCACCACCTTAACGTTACCTCTTCGGCATCCCATTGCGTTTGCCTTTTGCAAGTTTGATCCTTAGCTATGAATTCCTCCTCCTGGTTGCACAAAGGCAGAATGCAATGTCCTTTTGAAGTCACTTCTTCTGGGTGAATATTTTAAAGCTAGCTCTGTGCTATGTGGAATGTATAAGCTGGGCATTTGTGCCAGATCGTGGGAAAGCTTTAGCAATCACATCACATCCATAAGAAGTACTATTAATGTCAATGGAACGGCAGCGAGCCTGATGATCCACAAGCATCTGCTAAAGCTGCTGGAGCAGAATAGACAATGGAGAAGGAAGAAAAATGCAGGACGAAAAATCAGCATGAAGCCAGAAAGCCTGGAAATATTACAGCACTTTGCTTTTGAACTTACATGGCAATGACCTATAGAACAAAACCATTGCAATTATCAACACCACACCATGACTACTGAAATTAGCATTCTAGGTAAATTTGCTTTGTTATTTACTTGAGTTTTGTCTGTACGTTTTGGTATTTTTGTTTGTTTGTTTCTGATGTACTTGAAGAAGGAAATAAAACTATAAAATTTATATGTTATAGCATAAAAAAGCAGAGAGATAGAATGATTTTTAGTCTAATATACTATGATTAAAATAGTAATTGCTAGGTTAAATAAATATTACAAGTGCATAAAAACTAATGTCTTCATTCAGATGAACTGAAGAAACAACATAGCTTTTAAAGCTAAATTTATACCAGACTAATGACAAACATGCTTTCATGTATATATTTGTACCATCTTCATCAGTACTAACTGTTCTTGCTGTAAAAATGGTATGCACAAATTAAAGAAAAAGATTTGGATATATATCTATATATCTATATATAGATATATATATATATCTTTAGAAATATTGATA
>NW_026067998.1:1706196-1713759 GCF_014885135.2 Alexandromys fortis
CCAAAAAAAAAAGAAAGAAAAGAAAAGAAATAAGGATAATGAACAAGTTAAAATCTTATTGGAATTATTCAACATAATTAGAAAAGTAAGTGTTCAAGTGTTAATAAAAACAAAAAAGGTAAAAAATATGGAGAACTAATTTTCAAAAGGAATATATTAATAGCTATAAGAATATTTAAAATATTCTTTAGTCTGTTAAGTGCACTGAGTATTCCTATCCCACTTCCAAATTTTGAACCTAACTCCCAACATTTTGGCATTTGAAGATGGAGAATCTGGAAAATAATTAGATTTAGTTTACATCCTAATGTGAGGCCCTTATAGTAGACAACATTAGCATTTTTATAAAAGAAGACACAATGGAGCTTGCCTTTTCTCTCCACACACATGCACTAGACCCTTTGGCCATATAATTTTCAGAAGAAATAAGTTTATCGTACAAGCCAGGTAGAAAGCCCTGATTATAAATTTAGCTGGCCACCAGCTGATCACACTTTTCCAGCCCTTTAACCAACATAATAACAGCAAATTGAAAATCATAATTAATATAGAACAAAAATTTCAAATTATGGCAAATCTCTTAGCACACATACAAAAAATGTTATTTTAGTAGATAATCATCATCAAATAAGGTAGGAATGATAAATCAATATTTGAAATAGCAAATGGCCTTTTAGATAACTATTAGATAAATATTAACAGAAAAATATAGAAGAAATTAAGGAGGTCACAATAAGGCAAGAGAAATCAAACTCATGCGCAAATAGGTTGTCAGAGATGCAAAAGAAAAAAAAATGATAGAGACATTAACCAATGGCAATGGCGATAACTGATGAAGAGAAATGGAGACAGACACATTGAAATACCAGTGAAGGGCAAAATGTGAGCTGGAAAAAGATCAGAGAATCGAATGAGACTGAATGCTAAGGAATAAAGAACAAATGAGACATCATTTGTGGTCTTGTTCTTTGTTTATGTCTTGTATTTTCTGAGACAGGATCTCATAATGTCACCATGGCTGAACTGGAACTGGCTATGTAGACCAGGCCGGCCTCCCAGCCACATGCCTCTGTCTATTCACTGCTAATTAAAGATGTAAACCAGTGCCATGTGAGATCCTCGGCAATTTTAAATATTAAAATAATTTTGCAATACTTTTATTTTTCAGAATTAAAAGACGGCCTGAAAAAAAAACTATTGAATCAATTTATTATTTTGTAGACATAACTGATCCAGATTTAGTAATCTGTGCTAGTGAACATCTGGGTGAAAAGTGAAAATGAGTGTCTTAGTTAGGGTTTCGTTGTTGTGATGAGATTATGGCAACTCTTATAAAAGAAAATAAATTTAATTGGGGCTGGATTACAGTTTAGAGGTTTAGTACATAATTGGCATCGTGGGAAGCATGGAAACATACAGGCAGGAAAGGTAGCTGAGACTGTCAGGTAGCAAGAAGAGAGAAACCTTTGAAAACCACCAAACCCACCCCCAGTGACAGATTTCCTTCAAAATGGCCACATCTACTCCAACAAGGCCACACTTCCCAATTATGCCAAAACTTATGAGACTATGGGTATCATTTTTTTTTTCAAATCACCACAACAAACATCTTTAAAATTTACCTTCAGGAGAAAAGAAACCTATATATTTCATTATAAACATACAAGTAAAACATTCTTTAAAAAGAAAACTTGGGCCGGGCAGTTAATCCCAACACTCAGTAGGTAGAGACAGGGAGATTTCTGTGTGGTCTACAGAGGAAGTTCCAGGATAGGTTCCAAAAGCTACAGAGAATCCTGTCTCAGAAAAAAAAAGAAAGGAAGGAAGGAACCTACTTGGGGCTGGAAAAATCAAATAAGAAAAATCTGATGGCCTGAATTCTATTCCAGGAACCCAGATGATAGAAGGGATCTGGATGTTGTCCTCTGACCACACATGACCACCCTTGAAAAATAAATACATAAATTAAAAGAAATGCTAAAGATATGGGCACAGGTAGTGTTTCAAAGAGGTTTTACTGACTTACAAATATCAGTTTATTCGTACGTCTGATAATAAATTCAGAATAGAAACAGTGTTCACTTATATACATGTATTACTACCTACAAACGCACATGTACTCCAACATATGAACAAAAGTTCACCCAAGGATGCACAACACCAGATAACACATGTGAAAGAAATAAAAAAAAAACATGACATAAATTTAAATAGCACTCAATTTTCTTTGGTTTAAAAAATATGAACTAAATACAATATACACAAAGTGAATTTTTAACATATAACACAGAGAAACTTGAGTTGACTGTCCAAGCAGCAAACCTGCATGTTAGCCGTCAAGCATGTCATGAGGGGCCTTATAGAACTACTCTGGATATGTCTGTACTGTTACACTTCCATTCCTGTAGGGAAGAGGAATATACTTTTAAAAAGAAACAGATATTTATTAACTTCCCTACAATGTGTGCATGTGTTTTATCTATTAAAAATAGAGTTTCATTTCAAAATCTAGATATCCCTTTACTTAAAAAAATAATACATTTGCAGAAATATTAACATACTCTGCTTGGCAATAAAGGTGAACAGGAAATTTAAGCAGGGAATACAGAGGACAACCAGATAACCTTTAAGGTCTCTTTCAAGGCTGGGAGTTTATGATTTCAAATCATATGAGTTGGCAGCTGAGATGCAGATCAGAGTCGTCTGCTAGCCCCTGACAACATGCATACGCTGAATTTCAGGTGCATATTTCTCTTGACTGAATTTAATTGAGAATGAGGCCTGGGGCTCGGTGATTGAATGCTCATCTAGAATGAGACGGTGAGTCTCAAATTTAAAATTAAGAAAACTGTTTTAAAAATAAGTGGATTCATCCAGTGTAGATATTACACAACTAATAAATGCAAAGGATTTTTAAAATACAGCATCATCACAGCTGTCCAGAAAAGGACCTCAATCTTTTTCTCCACCCTTTTTTTTTTATTTTTTCTAGAATATGTCCAACATTCTCAGAAAATGATTATTTGAAGCCAATGGCTTCTGTAAATAGGCCACTGGCTTTTTTTTTAAAAAAAGTAATGGTACATTTATTTTAGCATCTATATTTTCTGGTTTGATTTTTATAGCTTTTAATCTAGATACAATTTCAAATTTGCATAAACTTTAGAGCATCATGCAACGAAGTCCCCTATCGAAATGTCACAGCCAGCGTCTTATACTTTTCAGTTATCTTTCTTTTATAATACTTAATATATAATTAATCGAAATATACACATGTACAGACTCAGAAATGCACACACCTAAGTGAGTCAGTTGAGAGTCATTGGAATGATCCTGTTTCTTTAGCCCTAAAAAGTGGTTTATGTTTTCTATACACAATGTTCATACACAGCCACAATACAATTGTCAAAATCAGAAAGAATTATTATTTAAATCAAAGATGGAATTAAAAATTTTAATGCACCAATAATGTACTTTTTATTTTTTTCTGACCTAAGTCCCAATTCAGGTCATACATTGCATTTAGTGTTCTCTCTCTCTCTCTCTCTCTCTCTCTCTCTCTCTCTCTCTCTCTCTCTCTCTCTCTTTCTCTCTCGTTTGTGTGTGTTTGTCTCTGTCTCTCTATGTGTCTATTTCTGTCTCTGTCTCCCTCTTATTTTGGAAGGGATGCTGGGAGAGTTGACTAATAATAACTGCAGATGACCTGAGTTTGGTTTCAAGAGCCTATATCAGATGACTCACATTGCCTGTGACTCCAGATATAGGAGACTTGGTACCTCCACACAAACAAATATATGTATATACACACAGACATACACATAAAAATTTTTAAAGATAATAGTAAGAAATTAGAATCCCCTGACCTTTCTTCAACTATCTTTAAAGAATTCAAGCCAGTGATTTTATAATGTATCCTTACAAGTATGTTTGCATGTTATCTGTTGATTCAGGACCTGCCATGTAAATAGGTGGATAAAGTTGTCCTTTGTAATACTGGTAATGCTAACTTTGTCTCTTTGCTCACAGTACTCCCCACAGTTTTCCTTTTAAAGTTAACAAGTAATTTAGGTATAGGGCATAGTTTGAGATTATTGAAAATGTATTGTTTGCAAAATTTTATCTACTAACCATACCACTCATGGACTCCTTGGCGCCACTTTTCTAGTTGGCTTCCTATGTTGGAGCATGGGCTTCCCTTCATCTTTTCTTTTCCACTGATTTACCAATTTAGTTACTAAGCCAGTATATGCTCTTGAACTCTTATTTCATTCACTATTTCATCACAGTTTTGTCTTAGAATTTGATTCTTGAATTTATACTCATTATTGATACTTCTATTAATATTCCCTATTATGTATTCAGTGCTGTCAGTCACTAAAATTCAAGTGGAAATCCTAACACGAATATGATTGACATTAAGAGGTAGGGTATTCGTTGTGACTGAGGGATGAAAGGAACCTTGATGAATGGAATTGATATCTTTATTTAAAAAAAAAGCCTGACCAGAAATGAATTACTTTTGCCACATGATAATATGACAGGAAGACAATTATTTGTAACCAGACATTGGTTCTTGAAGGGCAGACCTGTAAAACGTAAATAACTTCCACGTAACCCTACTCTGTGTGGTGTTGCTGCAATGCTCTAGGCTACAGAAAACACTACCATTACTATTTTCTTTTGTTTGTTTGTTTGATGCTGGGTTCCTCTGTATCTGGTTAGTGAGAGTCTTTTGATTGAGTGCAGTGCTTTTTCATAATATCACACTGTACTCAAATAATAACTCAGAGATAGATGTTGGGGTTCAAGCTAAAGGTTAAAGAAGCAAAACAGTCTTTCCTCTAGCAAGGCTAGGTGAATGTAGACTGAGCCCTGAGCCTCTGTCTCCTCCTATCGTATAATGCCTTTTAGTACTCACTCGTACCTAGAATAAAGGTGTGTGACACCACTGCCTAGCCTCTAGTGGCTTAGTTTTACCCTCTGATCTTTAGGCAAGATTTAGTTATTAAAACATAAATAAAATATTACAATATTTCCCCTTTTGTCTAAAATGAAAAATGTAGACTACAACAAATATAAGAAAAACTATATATACTAAGTACAATAACTATATACAATATATGCAGCAATAAATACATACTAGTCCATATTTATGTGAAAAATTCAGAGAAAATACACCACATCTATCCTGTCTTGGTGAGTCAAATGTCTTGTGTCTAATTTACTTTCTACCTTATCTTGCTTTCTGCATCCGGTAAACAGCAAAAACTATGACAATAACTATCTAGTCTTCACTTCCCTCAGAGACTCAAGAAGGAAATCCTGTTAGCTGAGTAAGCAGAAATTACAAGCAAATGACTTTCAAAAAAATGTGAGAAATGACAGAAAGAGCTGGCTTCCTGGACAGTCTTCCTGGATAGACTACAGGCCTATCATGTTAGATGGTATTTTCTGTGAAGCAGAATATTCTGAAGGGCTGTCCATCCTTCTCTTGACAATGTTTGACAGTGACTTTCTTTTGTGTTCTATTTGTCCAATTAGGACACCATACTGTCTTTTAAATAACTCCTTCCTTTAAGAATTCCCAGTTTTCATACCAAATGATGTTGATGAAGACGTGAGACTTTTTCTGCTGCGTAGAACATTAAAAGTCTGACTGTATTTCAGGCCTGCTACCTAGTTTGGCATCATTCCAAGAAAGGGATTCTGGGAGAGCCTGCAACCTGTAGGGGAATGTGTGTGTGTGTGTGTGTGTGTGTGTGTGTGTGTGTGTGTGTGTACAGAGAGAAAGGGGGGCAGGGGAGACGGAGGGAGGGAGGAAAAGAGGGACACTACTGTCTAAAAAGGTAACACACAGGGGATTGTTCAGGGGATGGGGGAACATGTGAGGCAGGGGGCTGCCTGAAGGCAGAACCAGTCAGTCTAAGGCTGGTGAGTCCTGTGGCATTTGTAGCTCAGGTGTTTCTGGAGTTTGGGTGGCAGCTGGAGACTGTTTCAATGAGGCTACCAAAGGAAAATTCCCAAACTTGCTCAGAGGCCTGGGGAGAAAAGAAAAGAAATTCTAGCTAGATAGGACTGGAGCCCCATGCACAACTTTGGCCCATGCCAGTAGCTAAAAAGGCACAGGCAAACAGCTTTTTTGGGGAATTCATACCCCAAACATTGGGCATCAGTTGTAGCATGAATAATAAAAACCCAGAGACAGATATTAGGGTTCAAACTAAAAATCAGAAAAGCAGAACAGCCAAGACACTAGAGAAATCTTACCTTTACCAAGGCTGGGTGACTGCAGACTGAGCCCTGAGCAGAACTCTGTCTCCTCCAGTTTTATATTCCCCTTTACTGCTGGGATTAAAGGATATGACTCCCTAGTACTGGGATTAAAGGTGTGACACCACTGCCTAGCCTCTAGTGGCTTTTACCCTCTGATCTTGAGGCAAGCTTTATTCACTAAAACATAAAGAAAATATCACTATATTACATTTCTTTCTAATGCATAAATAAAGTTACACAATGAGTTTGAAGATTTTCTTTTCCAACCTTGAGTCAGTCTTTTCAGCAGGGAGCCCCAGGTGCTTTTTAATTAGTGAGTACCATTTGGAAACCCAGATGTGAACATTGGGTGAACTCTTTTTTGCTGATGGGTCCCTGAATCTAGGTGATCTCAGCAGAAAATGATAATATAAAATAATATGTATGCATTCATATTTCTTTACGTACATATTGTAAACTAACAAATATGTGGAAACATCTAGTTGATCCTGTGTAACTGAGCTACGTTCCCCCATTGCATTCTACTCTCCTGTTTTTCTTTCATTTTGTAGCCATCACTGAGGAATTTGATTTCTAGCTGTTCTAAAATCCACATTCATTGCATTTAAGTCTAGCACACACAGAGATAATAGTTCTTTATTACTAACTTATAACATTGTGAAACAACATATATAGTAACCATATTTCAAAATTTATTCACTACTCTTTTGAAATAATAAAAATGATTTACTGCTCAGTGAATTTTGATAAATTTTTACTGGGAAGAAACTACCTTCTTTGTTCAGTTTTATTTTCACTGCTATGCTAAAGCATCATGAAGAAATAAATTTAGGACAGCATATGCTTATTTGGCTTACAATTACAGGTTATATTTCATCATGGAGGAGAATTTAAGCATCATAGCCTTCATGCCACATCATATCTCTATTCGGGATCAGAGAAAAGTGAATTTATTTGTGCTTAGTTGCTTGCTCTCGGTACTACTTTTCTTTCTTGTCCTATTGATGACCTCTTGCAAAGAGAGTGATTTCACCACAGTGTGCTTGGTCTTTGAATATAAATGATGAATTAAGACAGTCCCGCAAAGGCATGTCCATTAGTCAGCCCAATCAGATAAATCCTCATTAAGATATTCTTCTTAGGAGATTTTTGGTTTTGTGAAGTTGATACAAAACTAATTTAATATATATATTTATGTCCTAGTAAATATAGAGCCAACTACTCCATGAAATTTGTTATACTACTTGAGTAATGCCCTTCAAAACAAGTTTTATTTTCCATAAAAATGTA
>NW_026067998.1:1724030-1776011 GCF_014885135.2 Alexandromys fortis
TATAGATAATTTTTTGATCATCATCCTGCCTGTGAAAACCACATACATTATTGGACTTATTCAACACCTCTAGAACATCTTATCCAGGGTATTAATTCACTTGATGAATATAACATACCATCTCTTTTTTTATTCATTTAATATTAAGATTATTTGACTCATAAATTTCCCTGAACCATCCTGATAGAATTTTTGTGTTTACTCACTATTTCTGGTAAATAAACTCATTTCTTCTATATTGTGACATTTTATTTCAGTAAACATATATTGATAAATATACATATATTTGTTTACAAATAGTGTTTTGATAGTTTGGCAGTAAAACAAGTCCCAAGATTTGTGGGAGAAATTGCACTAAAATCACAACACTCAGGATATCGATCAGTGAAACAAAAATAATAATATTTTCTGAAACAATTTTATATACACAGTATTTTAAGAATACAAATTATATATATATATATCACAATTTATTGTTCAAATGATGAAGCTGGCTTGATATCAAATAGTTGGCATAAAAATTGCAACTTGTAAATTATTTTGAAAAGACAGAATTTCAATCCAGTAATCAGAAGCAAAACTGTGCCTACATATGGATTATGTCACTAAAAACATCCTAGTGGTTCATGAAATAGCCCATGGATTCTTGATAAGTGTATGTGTCCATTCACATATTTCTACATAACACAACACATAGTATTCTGTATTCTATTATGACTTAATTATTCTCCTGAACTTAGGTTTTTTGCCACAATTGAACATAAACAAGCAAAAAAATTTGCTTGATGGCAAAATGACTTCCTAATATATTAAATTCATTATATTAATTTCTATTTTAAGACAAATGTTATAGTCAAATCAACTCCATCAGGAAATGAACTTGCTGGTGTAAGATGAATATCTTCTTATGTATATATTACATATATATATGAATTATGACAAATACTACACATATATTTTCTAAACATAAACATTTGTAAAAATTTAAGTCAATATCTGACAATGCCAGCAATGAAAACAGCATACGAATGGTTACAGAAAGACTTTTTCACCAAATAATCAATGTCAACTTGTTACTGGACTGAAAAAAATGAATAGAAAGAAATAGTGATCACTTAGAAACCTATTACCAGTCTGATAATGTCACAACAATCCACCATTTAAATCAAAAACTATATTACCCTATAGCCTAAACAAAATCATGCACGTCTCTCATCTCTACTTTTATTTGTATCAACTGATGAGATTACATGAACTCATTCCAGAAGCTAAGATAGAAAATCCCCTTGCAAATTTAAAAATAGGCTTTGAAAATCACTTTAAAATTTTCTACCCTCCGATCTTTTTTTTTTCTTCTAAGTTTGCCCCTAAAGCAGCAAATTTAGAATTTTAAAGGATCTGAAAACTCAAACATCTGATTTGTGATGATGTTCCAAACATTAGTCCCATTCATCTGGTTTTTTAAAAATATTTTTACCACGTTCTATAGAAATTACTATCATTCCATAGTGCAGTGTTCTCAACTCAACTTTATATCTGTTGGAGTTTTTCCTCATAATCTCTAACTTTTGATCAAACTTTTGCTCTTTAACATATATATGTAGATATATAGATATATACACACATACATACACTATGAGATATATATGTGTGTAAGTGTACATGTTTGTGTATGTATATAAAAATTCTCATCAGTTACTTATATTATTATCCTAATGATAGGAGAAATGGATAGAGTATGGGTAATACAATTGTGAATTTCATAGCTCTTGTTCTCTATCCAAAGTCTTCAGGTTGGATACACAATGCTACTAAGTACACTGTTATGAATCAATCTTGACCTTTGCACAGATCTATAGGTCAATTATCTAATACATTAATGGGGAAAACAGCCACTAACAGTTGTTATGGGGAAACCGTGTTATGTGGTGCTATATAGGACTACAAGATGGAGAAGATGATACTTTCTTTTGGTTGATTCATTCAAACCTAACACGATTTTTTTGTAATTAATCTCTTTAATTGATCTGCTCTTTGGTAAATGCACTATTAATGCCATTCTTATTTTTTCTGAGCTCCTTTGTTAACAATACAGATAAAAAAAGCACTATGATTTTTCAGTTAATTCCTTTAATTAGGTTCAGTCAAGGAACTCTGGAGGCCCGGGGATCTATTCTGTGAATAAGGAACTTGTCAAGTATGAGGACCAGGTTAACTTTGGGTTTTTACATGCATGTACGTGTGCACCCAAACATACACAAGCATGTATACACATGAATCGCATCGAACACATACACACACAAACACACACAAACACACACATGAATAACAAAATAAAAATTGAAAAGGAAGTTTATCAAAATGTAAAGCTGAATTATGTATATTTTTACATGATAATACTTTTAAATGTCAATACCCTGTAGAGAGATGATTTTGAACAACTGTGTGTATTCTGAGAAGTTTTATTACTTGAGACTACCTTCACACTGAAATATGACTAGTACTAAGTCATTTGCATGAAATGATTCCCTGGGCATTCTTGGCAAATCTTCTATGTTGTGTATTAGAAACACTCCTGTCTCAATCCATACTTGCTACTGAACTATAAGAATTTGAAACTTTCTTCTGGAGATTCAACAGTCTTGCAGATATGGATATCATTCCAGTGATTTACTGACCTTGTCATGAAGCTCTAGTTTCAAGGTAATAAAAAAAAAAACTCAGTTCATGAGTGTGGTGAGGCTCGGATAGGTCCTTTTCTTCAATTGATGCCAAGGTTTGAAGGAAGAGAAGGAAGGCAGAGGGCAGAGAGACATGGGCATGACGGGTTCTGTTTACTTTGTAGTTTCACTTAAACATCCCTAGTGACTGAGGTGCATTAAATTCTCACAGTCTCAGGGTCAATTGCCCCCTTTCAGGCTCTTTCACTGTGCTTGCTTATGTCAGTGATGTTAATAAATGGACTTCTTTGTTGAGCTGAGTGTTTTATGTATTGTCTGAGATAAGCAGCATTAAAATATGCTTGGTTCTATTTAAAACAATATGAATAGTAATTGATATCAATTTTGACCTGAGTGACTCAAATTCATTTAAGTATCTAAATATAGGAAAATTTTATAATTGTATGTTATCAACAGAACAAAGATATCCACAAATCTTAGTGAAACTATAACAATTATTATTCATTGTAATTTCATGAGAATAATGCTTTCTAAATTTGTCATTGACAACTATGCTCTAGACGGTATACTTTTGGTGTTTTCCCTATTATTAGGTCAGTGAAGAATAATAATATTTAAGAAATGTAGTCCTTTGAAATTTCTTCACAAAAAAGCACTAAATGAAAAGACTTTAGCCAAACATACTGACAAGATTATAATAGTTCTCATAATCTAACTTGCATTTACTCTGTAATTACCCAGGAAGAGGTGCAGAAATATAATTCACTGATGTTGCAGAATATCAAACAAAGAAGCATGTGATGGAGCTGTAACATGGGAGGTAAAATTAGTCACTGCCACTCTTTCTCTTTGTGGTACCACCAACACTCCCCAAAGAGAAAGCACAATGCCAGTCACCACCTCATTAGAAATCACAGCAGTCCCATCAGATAAAGAAGTCAAAATTTTGGTAGCACCATTGCAAACTTCTATAACATAGCACAGTATTTAAGGTGGAAAATAGCAAAAGAAACATACTGAATAATTGGTGATCTTAGACCTTCCAGGAGTTGATGATGGGATGCACATTAGGCCACTCCCCATGAGAGTTGCTAGTTATTTAGCGAACATGGTATCACATATTATAATTCAATACATTATTTATCATGGAAAATAATAGGAACAATCAGTCCTCCTGCTTAAATGAGGTTACCAAAAATTAGTGAAATAAATGAATTCAATTTAGCTTCCAAATATTGCCAGTTTTCAGGAATGTCAGCCAAGGTAATAGTTTTGACCTTTGGCTCACTGCTCATTTATGAGTTAGGGAAATTAATGGCTATGCTATGTACGCAGTTGAAGCAATGAAGGGGATTATAAGGAGAAAAACCTAACTCAATACTATACTATAGGAAATCTGAATTTTTTTAGCTCTTTCTGTGTTATAATTCAACTGGTGTATGAGAAATATGATATTGAATATCACAATAAAATAAATTATAAACATTATTAGAAGTATAAAATCTACACAGAACTTAGACATATTCATAAAATAATTATTGAAACTCAGAAATATATACTTAGTAAAAGAAATTGCTGCCGCCGCCCAAGGCTAGTTGCGTTTTGATTAGCACCAAGCAGTAGAAATAACTCCAACTGAAAAGTGGGAAAACATGTTATCATTCTTACTGAATAAGACTGAGTGTTTAGAGGGAAAATGAGGCATTTACACAATAGCACCGGCATATCCGACTAGTCTCCTTCTTGACACTCTTGTTCTCCATCAGGGTGAATCACCACAGTAGGAGAAGAAAGATACAGAGCTTTGCTTCGCATCTTAACATTTTTCAGTTCAACAAAAATTCCAGCTATGACTGATAAAATTAACTAAGAGAGAGTTTTGTGTCTTTCGTGGCATTTTCTCATACTTTTATATTATGCTATTGGTTCACAATTTTTTACAATAGCATGATTAATGAAAGCTATGAACTCACTCCTCTATAAAGAAAATTTGTTTTTATTTTGTTCATATGGGTGTTTTTCCTGAATATCTGCAAATAATATGTATGTGGTGTAGTTGAAGGCCAGAAAATGGCATCAGACCCTAGGAACTAAGTTAGAAATACTTATGAGCTGACCTCTGGATACTAGGGATCAAATATGGGTCCTCTGACAGAGCAGCCAGTGCTATTTATCACTATGCTACCTCTCCAGCTTGCATCAGCCTTTTCCCCCATCTATTTTTTAATAAAATATAATATAGTAGAAAAATAAAGAACAGGTTCTTTGATGTGAGATTGCCCTCTGTATGCTGTGATTATAATTAATGAATAAAAAAACTGCTTTGGACCTATTGTAGAGCAGAAATTAGCTAGGCGTGAAAAACTAAACTGAATGCTGGGAGAAAGAAGGGTGGAGTTATAAAAAAAAAAAAAAACATGTAGCCCTGCTGATCACAGATGCCAGAACTTTACCCAGTAAAGCACATCCTCGTGGTGATACACAGATTACTAGAAATGTGTTAAATTAATATGTAGTCAGTCAATAAGAAGTTAGAGCTAATAGGCCAAGCAGTGATTTAATTAACACAGTTTCTGTGTGATTATTTCGGGTCTGAGCTGGCAAGTGGCCGGAAGGACCAAGCAGCCTCCCTCAATAGTTATTTGCAACAAAATATTTAAAAGAAAAAAGTTTTGAAGAACAAGAGAGCTTAGATGTACATCTTAGCACATCTGTCTTTGTTGAAACAAGATGAAGGGATTTTAGAAATGGCCCAGTAATTAAAACTATTTGCTGCTCCCAGTATGCACCAATCTGTGAGTATTTATAACTTCAGTTTCAGGTGTCCCAATACTCTCTTCATATATCTACAGATACTACATGCTAGCAGTCTACATATGTACACATAGTACATATATGAGTCAAAACACTCATATGAGCACCCAAAACAAAAATAAGTAAATCTTTAAATAACATCCTAAATCTTTAATAATTAAAAAAACTATAAGCCATATCAAAGAGGAGGTTGAGACAAAAACAACTAGATAGTTAAATAATTTGCTTTCCTTTTTCCTGTCTTTACACATCACCAATTAAAAAAATGGATTCAGAAATGTCAAGTTAGCAAGAAAAGAGATACCTTAAAAGAGAGAACCATTATGAGGTTAGGGGGAAAGCAGGCACTATGAAAATTCCCAGGAATCCACAAGGATGACCCCACCTAAGAATCTAAGCAATAGTGGAGAGGGTACTGTACTTTATCTGTCCTTCCCCTGTAATCAGATTGATGACTTCCTTAACTGTCATTATACAACCTTTACCCAATAGCTGATGGAAGCAGATGCATAAATCCACAGCTAAGCACTAGGCTACCAAACTCCTTGAGTCCAGTCACAAGGAGGGAAGAGCGATATTATGAGCATAGGGACAAAGACCGTGATGGGAAAACCCACAGAATCATTTGACCCAAGCAAGTGAGAGCTCACTGACTCTATATTGACAACCGAGGACCCTGCGGAAGACCAAACTAGACCCTCTGAATGTGCGTGACACATTCCCTATGAAGGGATACCTTGCAGAGCCTAGATACAGCAGGGAGGGCCTTGGTCCTGCCTCAAGTAATTTGACAGACTTTTTGACTCCCCATGCAAGACCTCACCCTCTCTGAGAAGTAGATGGGGAGTGGGGTGGGGAGAAGCTGGGCGGAATGGGAGGGAATGGGAGGATGGGCGGGAGAGGGAACTGAGATTGATAGGTAAAATAAGATTGTTTTTTTTTTGTTTTATTTATTTATTAAAGATTTCTGTCTCTTCCCCGCCACCGTTTCCCATATCCCTCCCCCTCCCCCAATCAACTCTCCCTCTTTCATCAGCCAGAAGAGCAGACCGGGTTCCCAACCCCGCAACTGACAAAGGTCTGATCTCCAAAATACGGTCAAGAAACTAGACCGTAAAAGGCTAATAAACCCAATTACAAAATGGGGCAAAGAGCTGAACAGAGAATTCTCAACAGAAGAAGTTCAAATAGCCAAAAGACACTTAAGATCATGCTCAACTTCCTTAGCGATCAGAGAAATGCAAATCAAGACAATTTTAAGATATCATCTTATACCTGTCAGAATGGCTAAAATAAAAAACACCAATGATAGCCTTTGCTGGAGAGGTTGTGGAGAAAGGGGTACACTCATCCATTGCTGGTGGGAATGCAAACTTGTCCAACCACTTTGGAAAGCAGTGTGGTGATTTCTCAGGAAATTTGGGATCAACCTACCCCAGACCCAGCAATACCACTCTTGGGAATATACCCAAGAGATGCCCTATCATACAACAAAAGTATACGCTCAACTATGTTCATAGCAGCATTGTTTGTAATAGCTAGAACCTGGAAACAACCTAGATGCCCTTCAATGGAGGAATAAGATTGTTTTAAAATAAGATTGTTTTAAAAATTAAAAAAACAATGAGCAATGGTTCGTGAAAGGAGATATAATACAGATGGGCAAGTTCACAAAACTCACAAGTTTAGGGTTAGTGTAACTGTATAAACATTGGCAGTATGATCATGAATTAAACCTATCAGGTAAACTATAGAGAAGTTGAACTGTCATGCTTAGTTTTAAACATAATTTCTTTAAAAACATTAAGGTACAGGCATCCATTAAAGAGGGAGAAAATTAAAACTGAATTATCTGAAGGGACAAGAGGAAGATATGCTGATTAAAAACACTTAAGAAAGAAATATAATTACTCACTTCCTCCAGGGTCTGCATTCCAATTCTGAGCTACATCTTCCTCACATATATCTTGATGGATGACAAACATGCACATAGCTAGATCCATACATTCACTCCTCTGTTTATTCCATATGTTTTTGTTATGGGTTCCTTAATTGAAGCTGTGTTTATATCTTACTCCCGGGCTTAGCATCTTACTCTTGCAGAGTGCCCAGCTTGTAGGAAGCAATTAGTAAATACACTTAAATATGAGAGGGAGAAATGGAAGAAGTAAATTTGAAACAATAAATAGAATGAACTTTATGAAGAAAATTTGAAAGAAAGTCTTGAAGTTAGAATGTTCAGAGCTAAAAACCACAACTGATGTAATAATGGGCACAAAAATGTAACAGTCAATGCAGAAATGAAGTGGACATGTATGGGTGAAAAGAAACAGCCCATGAAAGAGGAGCAAAACAAATAAAAATAATAATAATAAAATGCACAGCTTGTTTTCACTACCATGTGCTATAGAATGTGGCTAATGTCGAGGAACGTGACTAAAATCTGACCACTGATTTTCAGAGTATTGTCAATGGGATGATAAGAAGAATTTAGAGAAAGCAATAACAACAGAATTTTAAAATTTAGACATCAAAATACACAGAGAACTAATTGAAAGGTATATGTAGAATACAAATTAGTCAAATTTAGTATCTTATATGTATTAATTATTGAGGGAGACATAAGCACATTTAGACAGAGATAGATGGCAGGTGACAAATAAACAGACAGACAGACAGATAAATATTACTACACAGCCTGAATAGAGATACTGTTGTAAAAAGATACAAAGGAAAACAATATTAACAAATGAATCAAAACATTCTTCTACAATGGTTCATTTTTGCTCTGAAGTAACACATTGTAAAATGCGACATGCTGTACAAATGTGCAGAACTAGCATTATCTCTTTTGAGCCATCTTCTCCTAAGAGTCATCTATCTATGGTAGGTATTTGTTGTATCCTGTGTGTTAAAATATTTTATTCATTCTCTCTGTATTCTAATTCTTTCCATAAAAACAACACATCTTTTCTTGGTGGAAGCTACAGTGAAATTAAAGGTCCAGATTCAATGACCCAGACACCCATTTTGGGGAGTGAAGGAATCAAAACTGCCCTCTGGAGCTTCCATTTCTACTCCCCTCAAACCAGTAAAGAAAGCCCCCAATGGCTCAGTGTTTCCATGGCTCACATTTTGGGGCTAGATGCTGCAGAGCAAGTTGTGATAATAAAATTGTTTTGGACAGCTCATCTGCAATATGGCTTTCTAAGAGTCCCAGCCTTGTCCTTCTGAGAACTTACATATTCCCTGTTCTATGGCTATTATTTTCTTCTGATGAAAGCAGGGCACCAAACAATGCTTAAAGGTTTTTGTTTCACCTTTACAAACATGAGAAACATAGGCAATGTTCATCTTTCCCAGAAAACTATTTATCAATGAAAAAGTGTCCTTTTCATCAAATCTACAGCATCTGCTAGTGATGACCAAGCTGAAAAGAATCAAAACATTATGAAAAGTTTATGTCTATTTTTAATTTATTAAATAGTATAAATTACAAAAAAATGGTTAACACAGAATTTTCATTTGTTACTTATCTTCTTATTGTTGTGATGATTCTAATTTATTTTAATTGTATATGAAATTAACTCTTTGACAGTATAGTATAATAGCAGAATTCACTCCTTCCCTTTCTTACTCCAAATCATCCTATGCATCCCTTTGATGTCTTTTGAAATCATTGTCTCTTTATCTCTAATAGACTTTTTTTCTCCCGTGTGTCTGTGTGTGTTTGTTTGTAAATATATAAACATAACCTTCTTAAGCCACATAATGTGTAAGTGGAGACTGCTCATTCATTTCCCAGCTGCCCAGACCCAAATAATCACACAGAGACTATATTAAATATAACTGTTAGGCCTATTATCTCAGGCTTCTTAATAACTCACTCTTACATCTTAAATTAACCCATTTCTATTATTTTATATTATACCATAAGGATGTGGTTTCTTATCTCTTGCTTCTTGGGCAGTGACATGGTGCCTCTCTTCTTCAGCAGCTATATGGCATCTCTTTGACTCCACCTACTCTCTCTCTCTCTACACACACACACACACACACACACACACACACGCACAAACGTGTGTTGTATCCTGTGTGTTAAACGTGTGTGTGTGTGTATACTCCCTTCTGACTATATCCTTTCCTTCTATATGCCAAAGGAGAAGCTTTATTCATTAACCAATATTAGCAAAATATACAGAAGGATATTCCCATTAATAAAGTTTCTTGAATATATATGTATAATGTTTCACGTGTGTGTTTGTGTGTGTGTGTATGCATGTTTTGAGTGCTGTCAGTTTGGTAATAGATAAGTAACTGGTGTGCCCTTTCCTAGGGAATACTATTTCTCCAGCTCTCAGGACACCTTAGTTGCCTCTAACTTCTTTTCTATAGGGTTGAAGCCTCCTGGGCACTCCCCATCCATATCAGCATGCCTATTTGTGTCATCCTTGCTCAGGTCATACTTAGACAGTCACGTTGTGGAGACTTCAGGGGTATAGCTCCAGACGCTTCTAAAAGACACAGTCTCACAGAAAACTCCCTTGTCTTCAGCCTCTTGGAATCTTTCTGCCTCCACCTCCACAATGATCCCTGAGACTAAGGTGTAAAACTGGTGTTGTGCATATATCAGTGAAGATTGGGCTCCACAACTCCGCATTTAGATTGGTTCGGCTGCCTGTATGGTCTTTTTGGGCTGAAAAGGGAAGTTTTCTTGATGAAAGACGAAGAGTACAATTATATGTTGGCATAGAACAAATATTTAGGACATAGGTAGAAATTGTTCTGGTTTAGTAATGTGATATTTGTAGGTTCTCTTCCAAAATCATGATTTCACTAGCCCTGAATAATTGGCTAAATTTTCAGTACTCAGAATTATTCCTGTCTTGTTGAGCAAATATTAAGTAAAGAGAGAGAGCTAATAGTTACCACCAAGGTATGCATATCAATAATGAACTCAGGGTTATCAAGCCATGCTAGTCATTATTGTGGTTCATGCACAAACATTGTGTGTTCTTTCTCATGTGGGATTCCTAGCTCCAGAACTTCATATGTCACTACATAATGTGGATTCACTACAAATAAAAAAGTACCATGTGAAAGGAGATAGAGGGAGTAATAGAGAAGGGAATAACAGGGTGTAAATGATCTCAAGGGAAAAATGAGAAAAATGGAGAGGTTCATATTAGGGAGAAAATAAGGAGATTAAATGACAATTAAGAATGTCTGAAAACCGTATGTAACCATACTATTAATTAGCTACTGAAAAATATCAAAAATGCATGTAAGTTGTCATATAAACATACATATTTTTCCATATGGACTGATGCTGCCTCCAAGAGCTATAGACCTTCTAATAAAAATCCCAACAGAAATAAGAAGTGCTCTTTTGAATTATTGATCAAGGTTTCCTAAGAGACTGCCAAAATATTGCTATTGCTCATAGTTGACCCAAGACATGAAAGGAAAGTTTGCATTGCTAAAGACATGGGCAATTTAGATACAGGACCAGCCAGGCGGTGATGGTGCACGCCTTTAATCCCAGCACTTGTGAGGCAGAGGCAGGCGGATCTCTGTGAGTTCGAGACTAGCCTGGTCTACAAGAGCTAGTTCCAGGACAGGCTCCAAAACCACAGAGAAACCCTGTCTCGAAAAACCAGAAAAAAAAATTTAGATACAGGACCTAGAGGCCCACAAAGCTGAATCTGACCCAAAAGCCTTCTCCCAAAGACTAGATTTTGTGGTGCCAGAAGGCTTCTTGAACTCTTCCAAAGGAGGAAAGCAACCAACAGTACCATGCAGTTATTTTTAATTCTTACACAGACTAAAATACAGCTCTGTTTTATTTTTAATTTTACATCCAAATATTTTGAATCCTGTCTTTTATTAAATTTAAGTTTGAAATCATGTGTCCTGGACTTTGCTTTATTGTAAATTACTTCATGGTCATTCTTTTTTTCTTTCTCTCATTTTTTTTGAACATGTAGTCTGGTTGCTTAAGATTCAGAATTTGTATAATGTTTATTTTAAAAACTTCCTGTTCTTACAGTTACACACTCAATGCACATAATTTATATGTCTGTCCCAGTATACAGGTTTGAATTACTTTAGAACTGCATAGAAAATCTCTCTAGCCATATGTGATCTGTTCTCACATACATGACTCCATCTTTTTTTCTTTTTCTTGTTTTAAAATTGATTCATATTTTTAATTATGTGTATGTATGTATTTCTGTGCAGATATGTGCATGTGAAAGCAAGTGCCCAAGGAGTCCAGAGAAGGCAATGAATACCGCAGAGTTGGAATTATAGATAGTTGTAAGCAATCTGACATCTCACATAAGGGAATAGTGTGCAGTACTTGTCTTTTGAGATCTGATTTGTTTCATTTCACCTGACAATCTTCAATTCCATTCACTGTCCTGTAAATGCATATTTTTGTTTGGGTATTCATCAATAGATGAATGGCTAGAGAACTATCCTGTTGTCTGAAGTCAATAGTTACTGCTATTCACATCTCGCTCTGAAGCCTCATAAGCATATCTGAGATTATTCTCCCATAAGCCTCAGAATGCCTGTTTAGAAGCTCTTCACACCGGGCTTGAGACAAATGGGGACAACGTTTGGACAAGAAAACCTCCCCTATGTTCCTGCAGTGCAACACCAATGAGGCCTGTCCGTTAGCTCCATGCGCACACAAGTATCTTAGCCCTGCTTTATGCAGCACTAAAAGAAATGAGCACCACACGGCAGTTTGTGAATAGCGCTTTGATGAAGATTACAAACACGCCTAGGTAAGGGTTCTTGACATTCGTGGTTCTGTTTCAGGGCCCTGTATAAAGAGAGTCAAAATCAGTCTGTTTGACTTATCTAACCATTAGTCTAAGCATATTCTCTGTCATACTCCTCTGAATCCAATTTTGTTTTCGTCAAGCCATTCGGGCACTGTTTTTTCAAAGCCCCTTGATTCAGAAACACTGTCCACTAAGGAATTCTGCTATTTCTCCTTGGTTCAGGCCTTTTTCTACTCGGCTCATAGTTAACACTCAAAGATAGGAAACTTTCCCAAGTGGCTCTTGAGACATTACCATTATTTTTTAATAACTATGAGAGAACAATCTATTAACAATTAATTACAGTAAATGAAAGGGGACTCTCCCTGCATAAATAAAAGTACATTGTTCATATTTAGGAAAGATTTACTCAAGTACTTTACATGAAGAAAGGCAATCAACAAAAGGTAGAAATATTTTCATCAAAGATTTAAGAAATTCTCTGTAAATTAGAATCACAAAGAAGAGGCAGCATTCATCCTTGAATAAATTAATATATATGTACATATTATCATTTATAAAGAGAAACAGCCAATTGTAGCTCGACTGTAAATTAGAAAGCGAAAGTAATAAATAATTTAGAGAAGCTGCTTTCTTGTTTTACAAAAGTCACTCTTTCCAATGTCATGCTGTTTTTATAGACACCAATTATTTGTATGCTACATTCATTGGAAAGAGCCACTTAAAGGTTATGTTGTGAGTACAGTCTGCATAGAGAAGGTTTTACTAGTAAAGCATATGTTAATGTATTCAGGGACTAAACAATTGAGGGCTGGTTGAGTCAATTAACAAACCTGCAATTATGTAAGACAGGATGAGATCCTTTGGATCACTAAACTACCTGATAGGAAAAGAAGGAGAAGGGAGGGAATTTAGAGGAAGAGAACACAGTGCCCTATGGAGCCTCTTCCAGTAACACCTAAAAGTGTGAAAGTCGGGAGTTAGCAGGAAACCAACAAACTGTGATTCTGATTTTTGATGAGTCATAATATTGAAGGGTGGGTTTCTGAATATAGAATGAGGTTGTTCTAATTTCCTGATATTATCCTAGAAGGCTTTTAATACATTACTTATATCTTTTTTTCCACTCGAGGAAAGAAATGATCTGACCTCTAAGAAGCACATTTTCAATAAATTCCATAAAACAGCGGGAGAGAATGCAGATTGAAAATGCCGTTCCAGCATCTTGCACTTTAAAAAGCTTTTAAAGCCTGTCTCATGCATTTATCTTTTAACAAAGACGAATGCACAAGACACCCTGTATTCCACCCTGCTCGGGAAGGCAGTGTTAATGCTAAATCAATGGCAGAACGATCAAAAATGAGAATGGAATCAATATTCTGATCAATTGAATTGCTTTAGATATTAAAAAGTAATTATTCCAGAACAAGTCTGCATTGGCAAAAATAAGAATGTTTTTGCCTCATCTAATAACTTTTACTTTAAATATTGACAAATTCAGCCCACAAATAAAATAACAAATTTGGGGAAATCATATTGAGCACGAAGTTTATAAAATGTGTCTGCTACAGATAAAAATACAATTATATTCTTCCACACATAACTCTCTATTGGGAGACTCCCCCTCCCGAAATTGAGGAGAGTCTAATTTATTATCACATTTTGTAATGAAAAGCAGGCATTCAAGAAAAAAAAAAAAACTGTAGAGGTCCTACCCTCAGCACCAGACATAAATTAGAACTCCGAGGCAGCCATCACAGCCCATCGATTTACAGCTACAGGTGAGTGGCACAGTTGGCAGAATTAGAATTGGTCCCTGACCTTAAGGAACTTGCATTCTAGTTTGAAAGCCAAGCTTAAGCCTATGAAACAATGGGGGAAAGTTACGGGACAAAATAATGCCCTGACAGCTAACTTTTATTGGCAGTTTACAATGAGCCAGATAATGTTCGAAGCACTTGGTGTACTGCAGTCAATTCTTTTTGTGTGCTGCTTTAGTGGCTTGATACATCTGACACCCAGCTGATGCATGGGTTAGCCATAAAGCGTGTCAACTGCATTAATTCTCAAAAAACAAACAAACAAACAAAAAAAAAATAGGCGTCTGTCTCTAGAAACCAAGCCTTCTTGCCTAGACTATCCCAGGCAGCTGCAGCCAGAGGACTCCGGGCAGAAGTTGACAATAAAGAAGTACTATTTCTTGTTAACATATTTCTTAACTCCCAGATGGATGACTCTCATTTTATTAGCGTTTCCTACACAGACATTCCTCCTTTCTCCTCTCCTATATCTCCATAGTCCTTCCTCCTGCAAGTCATTTGCATAAAACTCTCCATTCAAAGATGGACAATCCTAAGACACATCCATGAGGGTGTCTGAAACTCATAGCCGTGTCTCTAGACACTTAATTGCACTTATTTCTCAATTGAGGAAACTGAGCCATGGTGACGTGAACTATTTGAACAAATGCACGTGAGCCACACATGACAGCACCGATGTCCATCTTAGGCACCACTGTCTTGGGGTGTGCTCTTGTCTGCTGCATTCTATGGCTGTGAATGTCTGCCCTCTGAAGGCCTCTCTGTTAAAAGAGAGAAGGCTTGGTTTAAAACGAAATTGGTTTTAAAGTGAAGGTTTTTAAATTCTGTCCTTGTGATTTTGAATTAACTACTTAATTTTATAGTACATATTTATAAAACTATATGAAGCCATTGGAGGATAAAATGAGATCAAATGTGTGAAATACCTGGCCCACAGCAGGCATTTAGGAACGTTAGTAAAAGTTTCAATTTGTGAATAACAGTACTCCTTTAAAAGTGTGCACGCTTTAAAACTTATAAAAGTTTTATTTAATCACATCTTTTCGACTTCACAATAGCACTGGGTTAAAATATTACCGGATATATTGTATTGATACAAAAAATGTTGAACCTTAGGAAAATCTCAAAGACTTAGGATTCAAGGAAACCTGATGATTACCCAGAATTACCAGGACTTGTGGCTCTTTTTTGTTTTGATGATAATAGAACCTTAAAATATACTTAGTTGTTGACTGATGTTTCTGTTTCACCAGGTCCCACAGTAGTTTAATCCAAAATAAACACACAAAGGTCTACATTAATTATAAATTGATTGGCATATTAGCTCAGGCTTCTTATTAACTTTTATAACTTATATAAGCCCATAATTCTCATCTGTGTTAGCCTCTTGGCTTGCTACCTATTTTAGCGAGGCAGTCATATCTTGCTTCCTCTGTGTCTAGATGACCACTACAGACTGTCTCTTTCTCTTCCCAGAATTATCCTCTTATCCTTGTCATGTGTCTACTTCCTACCTGGTCACCTTGCCTATACTTCCTGCCTAGCTACTGGCCAATCAGCATTTATTTACAATAAAAGTGATAGAGTACAGACCACTGTTCCACAACACTTAGATATAAGTATTGGTGATAAAAACATTTGAAAATATACTTAAAAGGGAACTTGGGAACAATTTTATTAGAATTAAAATACACACACCCAAATTCTGGCGCTACTCGGAAGAGGGAGCTGAAAAAGACAGCCATGAATTAAGAGTTAGAGTCTAAGACAGCATAAAGCTTCAGATAGGAAGGTCAGCAAACAGCTGCATGGAGGAAAGGGTGGAGAACTTCAGAAAAAATGTAAGAAAATCTAGAGTGTCAGGAACTGTACTTATACTTTTGGCCAATAACTGAAAGAGATAAAAAAGAAGAAATATCTAAAGGAAATGTTAAATACTCCTTTGAATGAGAACTCAGAAAAGTGGGTAGGCTTAGCAGTGATACAGGGCAGAAGTTCTGTAGATAGCTATGGAGACTTCAAAAGCTTATGTGCATCATATTACAAAGGAAATAATTAGCTTTATCCAGTGGTGAACTCCCTTAATTCCAGCACTGAGGAGGTAGAAACAGGCTGGTATCTCTGACTCTGTGAGTTGGAGGCCAGCCTGCTCTACATAGTGAGTTCTAGGACAGCCAGGGTTACATTAGAGAGATAGACAGTCCTTATCTTAAGAAATAGAGAGAGAGAGAAAGAGAGAGAGAGAATACATCTTTTCTTCCCAAATAAACCTGCTTTCTTGAGATATAGTTTCCTGTTCATGTAATTGACAAGCCTAGATGGATTAACTCTTAGGAGATGAGACAATAGTATGTAAACTAATATCCAACTAGATCAGGATGTGATATCTCTACTAGGAACAGAGGTAGAACTCAGATTCCATTCTTTTGACCAGGAGAAAGAAACTTTGTTTAAATGGGACTCAAAATCTCCATAATATACTCCATTGTGTAAATGTACTTTTACATTTACACAGCAGAAAAAAAAAAACAACATCTTGAATTTTGCAGCAAAAATGGATGGAGTTAGAAAACATTGTTTTGAGGGAGGTAATCCAGACACAGAAAGACAATTATTACATGTACTCACTCATAGGTGGTTTTTAGACAGAAAAAAAAAACCAGCTTACAAACTACAATCCCAGAGAACTAATAAAACAATGAGGACACTAAGAGAGACTTACATAGATCTAATCTACATGGGAAGTAGAAAAAGACAAGATCTCCTGAGTAAACTGGGAGCATGGGGACCTTGGGGGATGTTTGGATGGGGAAAGAGAGAGGCAAAGAAGGGAGCAGAGAAAAATGTAGAGCTCAATAAAATTCAAATTAAGTAAAGCTCATGATATTGCCACCTCTTCTACAGTGTTTTAAATCCTCAGAAAGAGTATTTCTGAAGAATGCTTTTGAGAATTACCAGGGAATCAGAAAGTGATATCCAAAGCTGATCACAAGGGAGAAGGGTGTTTCCTCAGTGACTTCCAAGGCTTCTATCTATGTCTGGCTGCCTAAATGTATTTTTATCTTTATGCTACAACTGGATAAAATAGTAAAATAAGATTAGATGATACCCCAGTAATTACTAGTCAATTTTGTGAGAATACACACACACACACACACACACACACACACATAGTTTTTTGAGACAGGGTTTCTCTGCCTTGACTGTCCTGCAACTTGTTTTGCAGATCAGGCTGGCCTTGAACTTACAGAGATCCAACTGCTTCTGCCTTGCAAGTGCTGGGATTAAGGGTGTGTCTCCCACCAAAGCTCAGTGTAATTGTATTTTATTCCTTTCTTTTCACATGAAGAAATACCAAGTTATCAGAGTTGTGAGTGCCATTACGTATACTGGAACTCAGACAAAAGGAAATATGGAGAGGGAGTTCATGAAGGCAGTTGCAAAAGTTTTTTTTCAGGAAAAACAGATAAATAAAGGCAATTTGTTTCTCTCCAATAACAATTAAAATGTCTTTATTTGATAAATGAAAATTTATACATGTTTAACTGTTATGTAATTTTTTAAAATAAATACATTATGATTAATTCATATCATAACTATCATGTGAGATGTAATTCATACCATATTTATCATGTATCATTTTATATGCTTATTATTCTTATTGAATAAACTCCTTTATAAATCTTTAAGTACATTATTATTGTCATCACACTGCATCACCAACCCAACCTTGACTCACCAATCAGAAATGACTGGGATGTTAATAAAGCTTGTTCTGGATCATGGCTCAGTGAGCAAAGTGCTTGCATCACAAGCCAGAGGATCTGAGTTCAGATCCTTAGAACCCATGCAAAATCTAGACAAAGAGCTTCTACTGAGTGTTAAGAAAAAGAGAGGAGAACCCCAGAAGCTCATGGCCCAATGAGTCTTGCATGAAGTGACAAAGAAAAGGATCTGTCTTAAACAATGTAGAAGTCAAAGAACAATAGATATGGTTATCTTTACCTCATGTGCACAACAGGCTTATATGTTTCTGGTGTGGGAGGTCCTTCTGTCTGTGTGTTGTTTTTATTGGTTAATGAACAAGGAAACTGCTTTGGCCTGATAGGGTAGAAAAGAGCTAGGTGAGGAAAACTAAACTGCATGCTGGGAGAAAGAAGGGAGAGTTGGAGAAGACATGGAGCCTCCACCAGAGACAGTGAGGTTGAAACCTTGTCGTTAGACCACATGCCTCATGGTAAAATATAAAATAATGGATATGGGTTAATTCTAGATGTATGAGCTAGCTATCAATATGCTTAAGTAATTGGCCAAGTAGTGACTTAATTAATAAAGTTTCTGTATGGTTATTTTGGGAGTCTGGGCAGCCGGGAAAAGGGCAAGCAGTCTCCTTACAAAATGTTTCTACACTCACACTAGACACATATGCACACAATCACACATACAAATGTTTTTAAAAGCAAAACCAGCATGTATGTTGGGAGTTTATCCCAGTAATCAAGAGGTATTGCTTTAGAATGAGAAGCATGCTTATGATTATGACAGTCAGGACACAGAGGTGCTTTGCTTGTGAGAATATCAATTACACTATTGAGGAATATGTAGAAATTTATCAGTTTTTTCCTTTGGTGTCTAGGAAGGATTTTTAAAGGTATTTTAATAGAGAGAAAAGTAGTCTTTGGTTAGATGAGACTGTCTATCCAACCGTAGGGAAATTGGCCAGCCAAGACTGATCAAGATAGAGTATATTTAAAGTTTCCACCCTATAATTCCATGGGATGCAGCATCATTAGCACTGACCTTTCTCGTATGTATAGTGAGCAATGAGAGAGTCTGTAATACTCCATCTGCTCTCCAAAGCTAAAACCATACCCTAAATCAATCACCAAAGCTCAATAAGTATACCCATGTTTACTTTCTTCTTGGTATCCTAGGGTCTATATTTGACTAAGCCCTTTAGAAGTTAATTACAAAGAATTACTGTTAAATATTTAGGCTTCAATATAAGTTTAATGTAAGAAAAGAATTAACCTAGATGCAATGAAGTAGAAGGTCATCAAAATATAAGGAAATAAGAATGCAAATCAGTATTGCAGTACACCAGCAGAGAAAACAGCATGGATAAAAGAACTCCCAGGGTACTGAAGGCAACATACGGGGTTCCAGGAGGGTGAGCTCAGCAAGCTGTGCAAGGATTGAAATTGGGATTTCTAAAAGGGATGGAAAAGCTGGAATGCTCATGCTTCCAAAAATAATTTATGGAAATTTAGCCAATTTATGGACAGAGTCTGACACTCCTAAGCTAACTTAAATAGAGCAGAGAAGATTTAATTCTGAGTCTTTCCTAGACTATACAGAAAGCTTGGGATTTAGTAATGGCCACTTTCCACATACAGAAACCAGAAGATCAGTAAAATATGGAAATTTCTGGCAACATAATTAAACTGTTGAAACTGGCAAGGAACAATGGCAAATGTGACTCTCATAACTATGCTCTAATCTGCCACACGTGACCACTCGGTCACCTAACACTGTCCTTATCAGACACAACTTCAGCTTCTCTGTGTGTCTGTCTCTGTCTCTCTCTCTTACACACACACACACACACACACACACACACACACACGCTCATGTAAATTTTATAGATCTTTCTGACAGTTCATATCAGGTATATGATCATTATATTCTGCCCCTGGCTTTCTTTTCAACTGTTAGTCACAGAGAGTAACCAAATGTCCTGTGACAAACAATATCAGAATTGCCAAATTACTGGATCTGTATTTCAAAAATATAGGGCAAATACTGTTAGAAAGGCAATTAATAAACGTTCTTGGAGAGAAAATAAAGATCAAATGACAAAAAGTTCTATGAATGAAAAAGAGCCAAAGAAATTAGTCCTGAAATGTGCTGGCTTCAGAGAACATGAATAGTTAGGGATCATCAGAATTACTCTAAGATTTGATGTTTTATTGTACTATAATAGGAAAACACTGTGTACACAAAGTGAATTTTTTTTCCAATATGGCTCTAGTAGGAGAATGGTCAAGGTATTTCAAGGTTTGGTGTCTGAAAGGGACTTTCTTGCTTCAGGAGCACCTGGTAGACTGGTGAGAGGACAATGACAAAAGGGTGCCCTCTTTAGCCTTTTCTAAAGAAGAGAATTTAATCTGCTTCATGAAAGCTTATAAATGTTACCAGTCCCTAAAGCCTCCACCCTCTTAATTCTATAGCCTAGGAGATTACATTTCAGCATATGAATTTGGAAGGGATGTACACATCCATCCCTAAGCATATGGTCTGTGATCTTTATTGGCTTTATATGTGGACAGCTTGTTTAGATTCTCCAAGGCTTTATTGTCATCTTTTTAGAACCAGGGGCAATAACAAGAACCTTCATACGTTAGTACTTAAGTACTAAGAGCCCTCAACATGATTTTCAGGACACTGCCCTGAAAATGTATTGGCGTGAAGATATGTACATATTTCCCATATGGGGATAGTCCAAAGTCCCCATTTCCTAGGAGCAGAGCAGAAAAGGATTAAGCATCAGATGAGGATAGCAACACTGCCTTAAGATATCCTACAACTCCACAATCACGTGTTCAAATCATCAGAGCAATAGGGCTGAGAGAGGCTGTTTAAAGCCCAATTATTCTGCAACTGGGCATGACAAAGCTCAGCAAAGGACAGCAGCACCCTGTAGCACACAGATCAGTGGGGAAATCTTCCAAACAACACAAATCTCTACTCAAAATGACATCATTAGAAAGAAAATGTAATTACTGCACAATACGGCAACAAACTGAAATATACTTCTTAGTAGTGAAATTTTCTTAGATGTATGTACATTTATGTGTGAAGATGAAGCCTCGTCTACATAGAGAGCCAGCTCCATCCCCAAATGGAGTTTGACTGTACTCAAAATAAAAATAGACTTCATGGTTTACCTGTACTTTTTCTCTTATTTTACTCTTAATTAAGTTGAATCACATAATGGCACACATCCCACCAGAAGCATGACAGTTACCAAGGGTTTCCTAAGCACCAATGGATTCTATCAGCAAAGTAGAACCACATGATGATAAGGTCAGGTCCAAAACCAAAGACTTGGTTTAGAAAGCAGAACGACGGCACTATATGCAGGTGTGTCACAAGACTCATGGTAGAACCTAGCTAACATGTTCATGCCTCTGTGCAGTGAATTTGATGTGTTTGACTGGGTGATCTATAATAGGAAAAGAGCAAGCCAAGAAGAGAATCTATTCCAAATTCACAATATGGATAAAGGATACGGCAGTTGGAAGATATTGCCCAGGTGTTTTAATTTCTTTGATCCTAACATCCTCATTTGAAAACAAAGATATGGAAATTATAAAGAAACAATTCAAATTGAGTAGCAGTGTTTAAAAGCAGTGCTTTTATTATAAAAAAGTTATAATAAAAAAGTTATATAAAAAGTTATAATAAAAACTTATAAATAATAAAATTTATTAAAATCAAGAGTTTTCAGTACACTTATCTAATTTTAACAGCAAATATTTTGAAATAGTCTTTTGTGAAAATGGTACTAACCCTGATATCTTGTTTTATCAGCATATATTTTATTGATTTTTATTGAGCTCTACATTTATCTCTGCTCCCCTCCCTCCCCTCCCCATCAAGGTCCCTATGCTCCCAATTTACTCAGGAGATCTTGTCTTCTACTTCCCATGTATATTCTATCTATGTATGTCTCTTTTAGGGCGCTCATTGTTGTCTAGGTTCTCTGGGATTGTGATTTGTGTGCTGGTTTTCTTTGCTTTATATTTAAAAACCACTTATGGGTGAGTACATGTGATAATTGTCTTTCTGAGACTTGGTTACCTCCCTCAAAATGATGTTTTCTAGCTCCATTCATTTGCCAACAAAATTCAAGCATATTTTTAAAATGCATTAATCCTTCACTATGTTAGAGACTACCTATATGATGAAAGTACTATAAAAACCTTGTTTCAATTTTGCCTTTCTATAAGATTGGCCATCATAAATTCTATAAGATAATAATTTGGGGGTATATACCACAGTACCCTAAAATATAACAATTCTTCCTAAACCAAAAAAAAAGTCTGCTCTATTTAAAACAAAGGAACATGAACATGCCATCAAAATAGACACTTCATTTACTTGAGCTTTTTCCCCTTGCAGAAGTCAGTAAAACTTCACAATGGGGCATCATTACTTGTCGAGGTCTGAGTCACTGCTCCTGATTAGGACCTGCATCCACCACATCATTATTCTGTTACTTTAATATTATAATTACACTGAGTATTGTGAAGTGGAAAACATCAGATGAAGACTATATGTTCATTACATTGTGCCAACATAAAAGCGCTTTGAAATGCATGTTTCCACTCTTCCATACTGCCAGCTCTGGGCTTCTCTTGCCATTTCTTGCCAAATTATATTTGCTGTCTGTCATTGTCCACTGGCAGAGTGACAAAATGCTGAATCTGCTGGAACCAGGGCACATTGTGTGGGTATCCCCACAGTAAATTCCTTCCCCTAACGTAACAAGACTTGCGCTACATTTGTGCAGAAGGGAATAATTTAGGTGATACTTCTAAGACTTTTTGAAGATGAAAAGTACTAAATATATACCAAATTTTGCTATTAATTTCTGCTGCTGAAAGATTTGTTTTAAGGATAGAAACACATCAAATTCAACACATAGAGGCATGAAAATGTTCTGTAGGATTATCGGGCTCCTAATGAAGAAAAAACATTACATTTGACTTCACATATGACAACATTTGATAAGACTGACAAATCAATGACCTAATTAAAAAATCAAATATTTATTACTACCAAAATTTATCTGAATCATAGATAACATGATTTGTCTACGGTGACATCACTCCACATAATCAGTTGAGAATCACATTGTTAACGCTCAATTCTTTTACTTGAGTAGACACCTGTCTTTTGCTATATTTCCCTCTGCTTACACAGATGAGACTTACTTCACCAAAACGTCAAATGACAAGAACAGACATACTTCATAAAAATGTATGAAATCCCAGATTAAAATGAACAGTTGTTTCTCATCGCATACACAAATCAATATCTCTGGAATTTTATGGAATGCTTGCACTTTCGTCCAGAGTTCTAACAACTTCTACAGTTGAGTTCAGTTTTAAACCTCAACATTAGCCAATTCACTATACATTCAAAAAAGTCATCATTTTGATGTTTCCAATCTCTTAAACTCTTCAAAAGAGATGAGATGTGATTGCTTTATTCTTAGATTTAAATTAAATGGGTTCAAATGTGATGCAACATAAAATTTTGGAAGTAACTGTTCTTCAAATTGATTTAAAAATCTATAAAATAATAGCAAAATGACGGAAAAATAACTCTCTTCTTTTTACCTTTTCCTCATTTCTCTGTTTTCATTCTTGTTTGCCAAAGACATTGATGTTATCAGACCAGGGACTTTCTACGCAGTATTGGACAAAGACAACCCCATTCTTATTGTGATTCCCTGAGTTTTGTTCTGGCAGGGCACAAAGATCTTACTTTTAACTATTTTAAATTAGGCAGAAGAGTTAACTTAGGCCTCTGAGGGGATTCTGTCTGTTAAGTTGAACTTTGTGTTTTCACTTTGCTTACCTTCACTATTTTACCTCATTTTCATTTAAAATCCTGTCAATGTACCTTTGTTATGTCTATTTTGTCATTTTTTTATTCCTTCCTTCTCCAGTGTGAAATGAAATGGCAGTATCATATCAATGGACAGAATTTCCCAGATCCATAAAACCAACCCCTAATGGACTAGGCTCCTATGGATACACGAGTAACCCCACTTCCCAAAACACTCAAAGTGCACAAGATGTAGGTTATGACATTCTTTGTTGAAATCCTATTATTCCTATACAAACTGTGACCTCAAAAAAAGGTATTAAATGCTGATTTTGTAAAATAAGATCAACAATAACAACTCTACTTACCTAAGAGATAAGTCTTTTTTTAATTTATTTCTTTATTAATTAATTAAAGATTTCTGTCTCTTCCCCACCGCCGCCTCCCCTTTCCCTCCCCCCCAATCAAGTCCCCCTCCCTCGTCAGCCCAAAGAGCAATCAGGGTTCCCTGCCCTGTGGGAAGTCCAAGGACCACCCACCTCCATCCAGGTCTAGTAAGGTGAGCATCCAAACTGCCTAGGCTCCCACAAAACCAATAGTTGCAGTAGTATGATGAGAAAAAACTACAGATCTAAAGTGCTCTAAAAACTATCAGGTAACTGTTCTTATTTGAGAAAACAATCTATGCATTTAAACATCATAAGTAAACACTGTATCATTTCAAGAAAGTTAACTAACACTTTCATATATGTCTGGATAGTGAAGAAGCCAGCTGGGAGAAGGTAAAGAAAGGTGGCATTTCAGTCCAGTACAGTATGAGGACAAAGCTGAAACCAAAAGAGTAAAAACCAGAGAACAGAGCAAAAAATGGAAGGTTTCCCTGGGGCTTCTGGATTGGTTTGGAAATCCAGCGAGATTCTAGCTGGAGGCAATAACAGCTTTTGTTCCAAAGTGTATTTACTTGCACCATTTATCATTAGCAACCCATGACATCAACTGATAGAGGACTACTTTCAATGTGGGCTACCAAGGCACTATGCTACCATCTGGAATTTAGAAAGATACTCCAAATCCTTGACTTGACGATTGTCTTTGCTCAAAGTGCATTCACCATTTTCAAACATGTTCTCACAATTCAACACAGAAAAGAAGAATGAGAACATCCCTGGGGAGAATCACACACTGGGATGACACACCACTGTGGTTCCTTAACAAAATATCCTTTATGAGAGAAACATGGGTCTCAGATAAAGCTATTCCATTGCTGACCATTGCTAAGCATCCCCCCTATTTTTTTACCTGCCTTTTGTGGAAAAGTTTGACAGTACAGAGAAAATATTTGAGAACAATGCAAGCCTTTGTCAGCAGTATTGATCTACAGTTCGCCTTTGATCCTACAGACAGGAATCACGATAGGCCAAGCTATGTGATCTCAGCACAGAACTCAGGCTATGAAGCCCCCTTCAAAGTCAGAAGCACAATGCCACTGTGTGCATCAGAGCAGGTAGGGATGGACTCTCCAGAGCCAAGAAAGACACTTGTATCCTAGTTCTTCTTCTTTTTAATTTATTTCAAAATAATTTGGTACAGCTTTTAAATGATCTGAATGAATACCCTTTTGCCACAGGACAGAAGACAAGCACCCACTTGTGTGCTGATGACAGAGATTTCTCATTATGTTCCAGGAGCTTCCTTAATAAGCCTCTAAGCCTGCCGGCTAAACACTGTCAATTTAATATCCATTGTGCCAAAACCAAAATTATTTTAGACAGATACTCCAACATGCAGATAGAAAATGTAACTGAAGTCCATCCAGCAGGATTTTTAATTTAGCTATCTGGACTAGGGATGGGATGGCACGGTTTGTAGTTTGCAACCTCAGAAATGCATAACTAGTCACTGATTATAGAAAATTTCCTGAGTAATAGGCACAAATGAGAGAGTGTGTGCTGTGTTGTTTCGTGACTAAGGTCTTTTCTGTTAAGAAGCTTATATTTTAAGGTAGAATGACAGGGCTATATAAGTCCTATGTCAAATAGTGATAAGAAAAAACTCAGATCGTTAATTAGCAAATCAGACCAAGAGTCGCCATAAGTTATATGATTAACTTATGAAATGCAAAAGTTGGACAAGTATCTCTATTATATATTCGAACCTTTATTTTATTAATTTTTTAAAGTTTTTATTGAAAATGCTCTCACATCCCTACAGCCATTTAAAAATTTTAAAAAATATATAGCATTTTGAATCTATGGTTGCTTGTTATATTTGAATAATGGGATCACACCTGACAGGATTTGCATCACATTCAATAAAAATTGAATGAATAATATAACTTGTTACAAGCACGGTAAAGGGGGGATATGGGTTATGTCTGAAGAGAGATGGCTGTGGAATCAAGTTCAGATCTGTTGGCAGTGTGAAGATGGCACTGTAGAAAGCTACAGGTCACAGAGCAGAGACCAGTTAAATGTGTATATCCCATCCCAAATGGATGCACCTAGAAAAGGGACTCCTGTGCCTAAGGGTCAGAGAATGTTACAGAGAAGAGGGTAGAAAGATTGTAAGAGTCAGAGAATCAGGAAGTCGTCTATGAGACGAGTTCTTCTGTGATTTTTCGCCTAAAAATTGCACGAAAGCTAAATCCATGATGCCTCCATAATACAACTACAAAAAGATCTGAACAACGATAGTATCAATAGATATGATACATTTGAAGGTGAAAATCTCAAATAAACATAAACGCACCACAGACAAAGAACTACATGCAGATAATGATTGCTGAGAGATGGAGAATTAGTTTCTCCCAAGGATGAACTGACAAATTGGTTATTCCATACAAAAGTGGTTATCCCTGAAATCACATACTCTAGAAGAACTCTTTGTAAGATGTGCCGTTAAACAGCATGACACAGTTGTTAGATATATTTAGCAATGAGTATTTTGGAGGAACCACTTGCTGAATCAGGAGCAATCTGATTCAAGAGCATTTAAAGTAAGGGAACATTCTGTGTAGCAGGACAGTACCCTCATGATACCAAAGCATCCAGTGTGATTTCAGCAGCGGTGCTGCTGCACGCTTGCTGATTACAAGGTGAGAGTTATGTCCCTCATTATGTGTTGCTTCTCAGCAGCTGAAGAACCCTCTAAATGTCATACCAGAGACGAAATACTGTGTCTCCTGAGACCATGACATGACTCTCACTTTCCTAACACTTACAACACATGTCACAAATAGACTCAACTATAGCTCACACTTCAGATATGCTTTATAATTGTGTTTATACATTCAAGCCCTAGGGTGTTATAAAAGAATTTAAAGAAACAGTTATTACTAAGCTTACACAGATATCTCCATGGTGATGGAAAATTCTACATGAGGGAACTACAGAACTTACCTCTCTTCCAGTCTCAGTTTGTATATGTTGTCTAAGAATAAATGCTCATTTGGAGTTCATTTATGTCTTAATATTTTGATATATGTGTGTATTATTGTTTGGTTTGCATTATATTTAAGATTTGAATATTTGGAAGTGAGACCCTAAGGTTCTTGAGTTTCCTTGCGCATTTCTCAGAATATGAAATTCAAGTCGGGAAAATGAATAATATCCTTAAGAGAAAGATTCTCTGAACTGAGTAACATTGGAAGGGCCAATGCTTTATAGTTCTCACCTACAAAGTCCTCCCAGAAACTTCATCAGCTCTCTCTGTACATAGTTTACATTTCACCTGTTTACAGGGCTATGGCTGAGAGAGGTGGAGCAATTCGATCTGAATTGCACAGGACTGTGTCAGGATTCAACCCAAGACTGCATTCTTCTCAGAATTATGCAATTGTTAATTATATTAACAATGCTGTAGGAAAGGAATCCTCAGTAGTGTTCCTTAACGTGTGACCAACCCTTCATTACATCTGGAATTAAGTAGACACAAGGTGGTAGGCACACTTGTAAGAGATTTTCAGCTAACTGGGTCATTTGAGGTAGAAGACCACCTCAAATCAGGTAACTTGAGATCAGAAGACCCACCCTAAATCGGGGCCATACTTTGTCATTTCAGCTCATATACAGGGCATGCTTTTGCTCTTTATCTGCCTGTCCTTTTCTAATTCCCTCACTGGTCTAGAGTGTATTTGTTTGGGATTCCTACAACCAGTTGAAGCATCCAACATTATGAATTTTTGGACTTGCCATTGAGAGACAGCTGTTGTCAAACTAGCTGGATCACATCCTGTAAGCCACTCTAGTGAATACCACACACACACATACAATATATATGTATATGTATATATAACTATATACGTGTACATATGTGTGTATATACATATATGCATATGTGTATGATTGCATACATATATATGTGAATTTATAGATGTATATATACATTTGAGTATATATACATATATGTGTGTGTGTACTTATCCTATAAGTTCTGTTCTAGAGAACACTGCCTAATACAACATTAATTTGAAGAAAGGAATAAAACTGTTCCCAATTGTTTAACACCACAATAACCATATAATGCTGTTTGTTACTGACATAGAAATGTAGGAAACAGTGATGAATGAGGAAGAAAATGTTACTTCTAGGACAGTAACAATCTAAAAACAATGCCTTTTCTACTGCTAGAATCTTTTAAAAGCTTTAACAATGGTCAAATGACACTCCACAGCCGAAATGACAGCACATTCTGTGGATCATCTTGTTAGTGAGCTCTTGAAGGGCATCATGACCTATGTTGCTTTAAGTGTCCAAAAAGCATCAATTTTCTACCTTGATTTAGTCTGATTATTGACAATTTTCTCTGCTAGGGACTGTTTAGATGAAGAGACAAAACTCCATGAGATTGGACAGGTTAGCAAAGTGAGACAATCCCAGGCAATCAGTATGCGTCTCATTAGCGCTGCTATCTCTCTTTCTCATCATTCATGAAAAGGCATCTTGAAATACATAAAGAAAAGCTTTCATTACAACGTGAAAAACATTTTCTTGTTGATTCTCACCCACATCAAGACATATGTTATTTGATGATAAAATTCCAAATGACTTCTAAAAGACTGCTTTTCCTGTACCTACTGCTAATTTCTCCAGCAATCTATTTTTCTTATCCTTTCCACATGGAGGTAGCTGTCTATTTCATCAAGCCATGTAGTGTAATTAATTAATATTTAAATCTCTTTTGATCATAAATTTCTTATTCAGAGCAAAATGAGCAGCTGGAATATCCTGGAAAAGAATTTTCACAGGCATGGACTTTAAATTTATCTCAGGATATGACTCCTTATTTATCAATCAAAGAAAAGGATACATTTACAATTTTGGTTAAGTACTAGGAACCACTGTCATTTAATGAGGCCAGAGAGAATTCACTTCATTATAAATTTCCTGGCTTTGGCAGGAACCCTTGATCTTAAAATGGTATTGAGTTTTGGAAAATGACCAAGAATATAGTTTTAAACCTAAGAAATATAACATCTAAAAACAGATAATAAAGCTTAATGCAGACTAATGTTTGACTGGATAGCCAAATGAGTAAACTACCACTGAAATAAAATGCCATTATTCATGGAATGGCTGCATAAATGGGCTCTGAGGAGAGGCAGATAGATGGCGCTCTGTAAATCCTTAAAAACCACTGAATATTCTATTGACAATTAATGCCAAGCTTATTCTTCCTACCAAGAAAGGCACTGAAAAATGACATATTTTTGGATGTCACCAATGTCATTTACTTTTCAAGTAAAATATAATAGCAAAGCAGCTATTAATATTCACCAGAAACATCTTCAGACATTGCTAACTTTTTTCCTGTTTAGAAGATATCTAAAAATACCCAGCACTGTTAAATATCAAAAAAGAAATGCAATGTTACAGGGTTTTATAATATATTTTATAATTAAATTCATTAAAAATTATATAATCTTCTGATTATATTTTAATACTTCCACATCAGGTTTTTCCATGGCTACGGCTTCAATACTTCTCTACAATATTTTACTAATTTACTCATTTTTTAACTCGATTATACGCTAAATGTTTTTGACAACACCTGTGAAAGTTATTTTAACATTCTAATTCATGAGATGAGAACACCCGTGAATCAGAAAATCTATAAGCAGATGAAGCTTTTTACTTTTGTTTTGCTATTTAAGTATTTTAGACGTGGCATTTAAGAGACAGTAAACTTAATTTTAGGGACATATTTTGAGAGGGTGTCTAAAGATATAACACTTGAAAAATAAACATTAGTTGTTTGCTGGCATTAACACATGGGTTGAAAGCTGTTTGAAAAGTTATTAAAATGTAGTGACAAACAACAGCAAAAATAGATTTTATTGGAGAGGATGAGTTTGTGCCATAACCCTAATGATAAACCCAGTTAGGCTGTTTGAAGAGCTTTATCAATGATTAGGAGTAAAAGGAAACACGTTAATTAAGTCTTGGAACTATTAAACATAACTATCAACCCACAAAAGTACCAGCCCAGATGCGTAACTCAAACATGTCTCAACCTTTAATACAAAAGGCAGCTATGACATTTGAATTTCAACCAAAGAGTCCTGGAATAATGTTTTGAAATGTGTTCTGCAAATACACCACATTTCAGTATTGAGAAAATTGAACAAGTGTGACTTCTGGCTCAAGTTTCATTGACATCTTTACATGCTTGTATATTTCAGCCAAATGAAAAATACATTTTATACTGTGAATAGAGCTGACTCTATGCAGATAATCACATATAGGCATTGACTGAAAAAAATCATTTGTCCTGGGCCACCTACTTTTCTTTATAGCTAAGAGCTTTGAACTCTGTGTTGGCAGCTTTGCTTCAGCCTTCAAAGAGCAATCCTGACTAATGGGCTAGGGAAGGCTCTGTCCAATGTTCTAGAACAAGATTGACAGCCCAGACCCAACGTCTGCTATTGTGGTTCCAGCCTTGCTCTCATTTGTACATCTGACTTTCTGTTGTTTTCTGGAATCTATCTAGAACCCCTTGCCACCACTCTCCACCATGCTGGCTCTCCAGTTGCTATGTTCTGACTTTTCCCTTGTTTTTACTTACCATCCTTCTTCCTCCCCTTTTGGCACTGGAGTTTTCTCATTTCTGCACCATAGCTTCTATTGCATTACTGATAGATGCATCCGATAGTACTTACCTGGCTGCCAATATGCTCCTAAATATAAATACACACAGTAGCTCCAGCCTTACATCTTCCTGGTTCTATCTCCCCACTGATTAGAAAATCCTACTAGCCACTCCTTCTAACAATAGCAACAATTTGTCACCACAAATGAAAAGCTTATATCCATTGTTTTAATTAATAAAGAAGATTACAAAGAAATAAAATGCTTCCCTAATTTTAATACAAAGATACCAATGTGAGCTTTTATTTCATAATTATCATTAATTGCATGTATGCAATTTAAAATAGACTATCTCACACTAAAGAAAAGTAATTGTAAATGGATGTAACTTATTTATTTGCTATTAGACCCATCTCATTAGCTACTTTCATTAAAGGAATATATTTATTGCTTTTGATCTTGTGATTGTTTTAATCAGAACAAAGACTGTACCTTTTTTTTTGTTTTTGTCTGGGGCAATTTTTCATTGCGCTTGTGTTAGGGTGCTTTTGTTGATATATATTTCTTTGAATTTGAAATTTGGGGCTCATACTGACCTTCAGCCACACAGTCCCAGCCCAATAGTGCCTTCCGGGAAGTTCTTCGTTGGGGGCAACTGGAAGATGAATGGGAGGAAGAAGTGCCTGGGAGAACTCATTTGCACCCTGAATCCAGCAGACACCGAGGTGGTTTGTGCACCCTGCCCCCCCCCCCATCGCCTACATCTACTTCACCAGGCATAAGGTAGATCCCAAGATTGCTGTGGCTGTGCAGAAATGCTACAAAGTGACCAATGGGGCATGATCAAAGACTTAGGAGCCGCATGGGTAGTGTTGGAGCACTCAGAGAGAAGGCATGTCTTCGGGGGAGTCCGATGAGCTGATTGGGCAGAAAGAAGCCCATGCCCTAGCCGAGGGGACTGAAGTAATCGCCTGCACTGGGGAGAAGTTAGGTGAAAAAGACGCTGGCATCACCGAGAAGGTTGTTTTCAAGCAAACCAAGGTCATCACGGGTAATGTGAAGGACGGAAGCAAAGTTGTCCTGGCCTATGAACCTGTATGGGCTACTGGGAAGACTGTAGCCCTCAACAAGCCCAGGAAGTGCATGAGAAGCTTCAGGGATGGCTGAAATCCAATGTCTCTGATGCAGTGGCTCAGAGCACCCGAATCATTTATGGAGGTTCTGTGACTGGAGCAACCTAAAAAGAGCTGGCAAACCAGCCTGATATGGACGGCTTCCTCGTGGGTGGTGCTTCCCTCAAGCCTGAAATTGTGGACATCATCAATGCCAAACAATAAGCACCGTCCATGTCCCCTACCCTCTGCTAAGCCAGGACTAGATTGCCCAAAAGCTTAGGAACAGTTCTGACCAGTCACATGCTTCTGAAGTCATCTGCCCCATCTTGTGTCCTAATCCACACTGCACCTTCCTGAACCTTTTACACCTCCCTATAATGGTTGGGACCAGACCAATCCCTAAACCATACAATACAATGGTTAGAATAAAATATGTCGTCTATTTCACCAAGGTGACTTCCTGGCTGGGGGTCAGGAGGATGGAGTGAGTAGAACTGATTCTATCCCTTCAGGTAAGCAGGTCGGGGATGTTTCCCCCTCCCCCACAGTGCCAAAGCCCTAGTATTGTGTTTGTAAACCATCTTACATGTAAGGTGGAAAAAAAGAATTTGTAATTTTGTCCTAGGTAAAATGTTACATATCTGTATAATTTTTGAAGTGCCAATCTCATCCTAAGAATTCTCTTTGTTACAAAACATTGCAGAGAAAATCTAACGCTGCCTCTACGTTACGATCCACATTATAATGCCCAGCCACTTGCCAAGAGTTTCACACTCTGTTTGTGTATGTCCGCCATACCAAATCCAGTGTTGTCTGTGTGACATGACATATGTCATTATGCGGGACAGGAGCTACGTGTCCTATGGGCTTCCTGGAGGTAAATGGCAGACAGCCCAGTATTAGCCACCACTGAGGCATAGACGGGTTTCTCGATTAGCTGGCTATGAGGGATATGGGCTCTGCACAATCTCTTTTATAATAATGATATTCTATATATCTACAAGACAAGGATTATCTCTTCAGGAACAGCTCTGGGATAGGGAAGCACAATATAGGAACGTATAAGACTACAGCAGAACCTTTGTCATACACAGGGTGTATGATGAGCAAGGGAACAGATGGGTTAATGTTAATGGACAAAGACTGTTACATTATACTTTGAACTTTATGGGTAGGCTTGCTAGATCCCAATCCCTATGGTGTCTGCTGCATAAGAAGGTACTAAAAATATAGTTCAACAGGTGCAGAGAACTGATTAGGTATATTTGGTCACAAGATGAAATAAAGGGTTAGGAAAAGAAAGGCCATGATAGCAATAATGAGACAGAAAATTTCTATTCATAAGATAAAACCACTTGTCTGAGGTTTACATTCCCAAGGACAAGATTTCCTCTTAGAAGGATGCTTTATGTCTAACACCTGTTCCTGATAATACACTTTTCTTAAATATCGCTGATGTGACTAAACGAAGCTTTCATACAGTGCCAACTGATGACACATGACCTTCTGATTTGTTCTTTGTTTGAATACTATATAATGAAAACATGAATTCAGTAAAATCACAGCAGATTCCAACCACTCTCTTGTGTGTTGTGTCTGTCATTCACCTAACTTGTGCCTTCCTGTTACCAAGACCATGCTTCTCCCACGGTCTGAGTGGCTCCACTGAGCTGGTCCGTGGCATATGTCTACTGAAGGGACCATGTCTGTCCCTGGGCACAAAGTGTTCAACAGACCTATTAAGCTCTGTGCTAGTCTCTCTTTGTCCACTACCTGAAAGGACTCTAGGCAGCCCAGCCCTGGCAAACATGGCTCTGACAGACTTGCCCGACTCCCCTCTGCCTTCCTAAAAACCCCTAGATTACATTCCTAAAGCTAACCATCAAGGTTTGTTCCCTTATTTGGCCATTTCCTCATGCTGGGGTTGCCTATCAAGGTCCAGCTACCAATGTATCAAATTCCAGAAATTAAAAGCCCCCTTTGGCTCACCTAATTAATCTACTCAGTTAAAATTAAACACTCCATCCTAAAATGGGGTTGGTTTCCTCTTTTTATAAACCACCATTTTCCTATGAACCACATCTGTTTCCTATCTCCAGGCAGCCCTTTGTCCCTCTGGGACAAATTTTCCTTCCCTGTCCTGTCTTTATCTCTTATCCCTTGGCTTCTGTCTCTGTGGTGGAGATAAATCTTTGTACTAAGAATTTGGTCTTGAGATGTTTTGAGCTGATTCTGATGTTTCTAATATGACCTATGAAGCCAGTTCTTCCCTTCTAGACATATATCTATGTTCTCAATTTTTTCATATCTTACTTTTTAGAAAAACTACCAGCTTCCAAAATTCTGAATTGTACACGCAGTGAAGTTCTAGTAAACATCTTAACAGCCTGTTCTCCTACGGGAGTAAAAGTATATACCATTAGCCAATTTTAAAAGCATAGACGTCCAGCAAGGCCAATTGCAAGCTTCCAAAGTGGCTTGGCTAATCAGGAGTTAGGTCATGTGTGTTATTTATTGCTGTATAACAAGTGAATCCAAATCTTGACAGCTTAAAAGAATGCATTTTTACCCTCACAGTTTCTGTTGGCCCAAAACTCAGGATTTCTCAAAAAAGCCCAAAGTGTCAGCCAGGACTTTGGTCGCAAGTGAAGGCTCAACTGAGCGAGTGCACATTTTAAAATTCACTCAGAACATTGTTGGAAGAACTCACCTCCTAAAACCATGCGCATCTCAGCTGCTTATTCCTCACTTGGTGAGTTCTCTAGACTCTCACCTTCTTCAATTAAGACCAATCAGGCCTGATCTGGCAAGTGTCATAACTGTTGTACTGGGTTACTCAACTCTCTTATTGCACCTAAGTCCCAAAAGGATGACAGCAAGGCCCCCAAATAATATTGATTCGTGTCCACTACAAAGAAATCATACTCCTCAATCTCTTCATCTGAAGACGGTAGTCTAAACCTAAAGATGCCTTTGAAGCCCTGCGCTAAGTTATTCAAGTTCTTTCCTTTAATATGATGAAACTACCTAATTCAGTTCACCATTGTTAACTATCATTCGGCTTTTGCTTCATGAGGCATTCATTATATCTCTGTCTTTTAAAACATTGTTTGACCCCTTTTAACTCTGCGCCCCAGGTTTCTGTGATTCGACACTTTTTACAGTGCACACTACATCTCTCTGCAGTTCTTTGTCTATTTCCTTCAGGGCTTCCTCTCCCTTGGCTGCCTTTTAGAAGCTGATTTTCTAAGGATTGCATTTTTGGCCCTTGACTCATCTCACTCTCCACAGACTTTGTAGGTTCTGCATACTCCCAGAAGCTTCTAGTTCTTTAGGTTTCAATCACCCAAGATTTTCCTCCACATTTACCCTATTCATGACTTTTTATATCTTTCTTCACAATCACTGCATAATGGAAAATAAGGAAATATCCATTAACCATGAACAAATAAAGATTTTATGTAACTATATTTTGGCACCACCAACGAGGCACGCATTACCATCACAAGCAACCATACAGGTGATTTCCAAAAGCATTATAGTAAGAAAAGCCGTCAGCTGAAAGCTGCTGTATGTTTTAATTCTGTTTACATGATGCTCTTAGAAAGCTAAAAGTTTAAGAAGAGAAAATAGTGTTTTCCAGGAGCTACAGGTAGGCAAAAGAAATTGAAAAGAAAAGGACATTTGGGAACATAGAAGGTAATTTATGTATTCTATATCTTCATTTTGATGGTAAATATAGGACTGCAGATATTTATCGAGGCTCATAAAAACCAAGACTTCAAAAAGGATTAATTCTCTTGAATGCAAATTATACCTTAATAAGACTGATCGACGCATCAAAATCTGAATATATTATCTTCCTTTTCTCAGTCTTTTTCCTATGCCAATTTTGAAATGTCATTTCAAACTAATTCCCTGCCACATAAAGAAGTATATAGTCATCCTTGTTCTTTCCTCTCTTCTGGCATTTTACACCTAATCTTTCTACCAATTTTAAACATGTAAAATATAGCTCAAAATTCCTTCTCCTTCACAGTAATTGACAAAAATCCAATGTCTCTTCCTGCTTAATAAAGCCACATGTTGTTTCTGGAGTACCAAGATTTTGCAGTTATCCTTTTCATTAGGATTCTTATTTATTTGTCAAAACTTGATAAAATTCCTTTTTCCTGAAAAGAATGCTATGTTTTTAGTACCTATATTTATTGATGTTTTTCCATATGCACATGTGAGGTTTTTGAAGATCATTAATTCCTTAAAAGCAATAATAAGTGTATGTTTCTTTTTCTCTCAGTTCTAAACTCTAGAGAATTGTGGAGAAAGCTGCATGTCATCCTAAACATAGAGAGTTCATATTTTGGGTGAGGAACAAGAAACGATACATAAATAAATCTATACATTAATAGAAATTTGCTAACATGCAAGTACATTTATCGGTAAATATTCCCACCCTTTCCTCTGTTGATAAAGTCTCTGTGGAAAGGCAATAAACAGTATTCTGTGTTCTAGACCTTTTACTGCAAACAAAATTAACAGAGGAAAGCAAACCAATATATCTATAAACCAATACTATATCCACAGGGCAATGTCTGATACTACCTTAAAATGTATATTGTATCTCTGAGGAGGTAAACCTCTGTAGAGGTTCTCCCTTTATCAACTTAAGCATACTTAAACATCCAAGTTTGTCTTAAAGTGTAGATCTCAAGTTATAGCAGTATTTATTTATGTTTAGAAACACTAAATAGTTACTCAGTAGTTACATGTATATACTTCTACTTTATTTGATACTTTCATTGATCAAATAGCAAGTGTCTGTGAATCCTCATTCTTCTCGCTAATGAATTCCTACAGTTCTTTGCTTTGATTACTGTAGGACACTAGACCGTTAATTATATATACATGCCTGTAATCATATAAACATGCCTGTAAATACCAGTGGTTCTGACCTTGGAGTATGAAGTCATATCACAATAATCAGGACAACTTTCAAGTACAAGAGCGCATGTCTGTAAGCCCATCTCATCCTACCATATAAGTATACTATATTATTGCCTGGTGATATAAGCAGTAGGTAGATAGACAGATATTTGAAAATGTCTCAGACTTCCCCACTCTGAATTATGTGGACTTGACTTTAATAAGCACTAATATTTTGAAATAAGTGGAAAGGTATTTCTACCTTTTTATATCAGGAGTTAAACTTATCAGTTACTTTTATCTGAAACCTTTAAATATATCTTCCAAATATGTTTACCTTAAGGGGTTTCCCTTCTTTACATCAACTACCAAGATTAATTGATTAATTACATAAGTATTTGGAATCACTTCAACAATAAGACAACGGTTGTATTTTGAAGTGATGGTAGAGATGAGTAAAAAACACAGACTTCATTCTCATTGATTTTAAACTCTACTCAAGAAGTCATGCTAATAAAATAATAATTGTAGAGATGATATATAATAAGAAATTGAGAAAAGTATATGAAAAGTAATCACAATTCTTCATATATATATATATATGTATGTATCAAGGGATAATTATTGTACTGTGACATTAACGCTAAATGAGCTATCATACCAAAAGGGAGAAAGAAGGAAGTTGGCATGACTGAGAGTAAAAGCACACATAAAACCCTTTATGTGATTAATCTCTCATATCCAAAGCATTCAAGGTCAACAGAATAAAAAGCAAAGGTCAAGAGGAAGGCAAGAGACATCCTGAGTGCAAAGGGCCTTCTTGATTGACCACTGTAAGTATGTTTGCCTGTAATTTTATCTAACATCAATGATGACTCATTGCTAAAACAAGACATAAGGAACCTGCTTGGCAATTCTTCATTAAAGGCAAAAGAAAAGGGAAATTCAGAATATCATGGTAATAATGGAGATAAGAAAAGTGTATCAATTCATGAACTATTTAAAAACAAAAACAGATTAAACCTGTTACAGCAAGTAAGTAGAAAAAAAGCCCTTACTTTATTCCCTGATTTTCTGTTTTTAATTGAAGTTCCTTTTCTTGAAATAGTGACAAATGATATAGCCCATCAACATTGAAACCTGGTAACTTTGAAATACTCTGTGCAAAAAAAAAAAAAAATCTGTGTTAATTTAGCAAATGAGCAGTTCTACCTTGGCTCAAAGAGAAGTGACCTGGTTATAAGTATCTAGAGATCTTAATTTTATACAGGGTAACTAAAGTCACACCATGAGTAAGGCTACGTAAGAAACAGCGAGTAAGAGTATAAAACATAAAATAAGCCATAAAAGTAGAGCCAACAAGAACTATTTGAGCCTGAAGTGTGAAACAGAAAAGAGAGAATGGAGAAAGGAGACAAATCCAGGAAAATGTGATATTGGAAAGGGCAAGAAAGGAGACACTCTTAACAATAATATAAGGTCAATATTGCTAAGTAGTGCCAACGGCAAAGAGTAATAAAAATGAAAAAGATTGAGCAGAGAACATGGACCTGATTGCTGACCACAGGAGGCCTCTCTTTTGAAGTAGAAGTAAGGTGAAGAGAACTGAGAAGTAGTAAGTAATGAAGAAAACAAACATCAGTGTTTGTCCAAGAGGCATTGTTTCAAAAACAAACTAGATAGAAGAATTATACAGTGAGCAAAGACTGAGGGCAGGGGACTTTGTCTTTCTTAACCATATGTAACTATACATGTGTGCATATAAAATGTATAAAACTATTTATGTATAAATCTAATTATGTAATACATATATGCGTGAGAGACACAGAGAGAAGAGGGCTTAAGGAAAAGGAAATATAAAGGGAAAGGAATAGAAGGAAAGAGTAACACTGAGAGTGAAAGGTTGATGAGAAGACAAGAACTAAAAGGAGCTCAAAACACAGCTGGAGGATTTCAGGTCCAGCATTCAGAGAAATTCTCTATTATCAAAAAGTAAAGGATGAGATATTAGGAAGAGATGCAGGTAGACTAACAAACCTGGTAAGACAGCTGGGCACGGTCTCTACATTTCTGTAGAGTAGAAAAAGCTGTTGGTAAAGTTTGTTGCAAAGGAGTAAAGAAAGACCTGACATAGCTTTTAGTAAGAGTAGATAATCCTGAAGATTTTTCTGTGGATGAATATCTGGCAGAAGTAAAGACCAATCTCACGTTATCAATCCAAAATGTATAGTGACAATAATCTTTCTTAAGAGTACCATCTTCTGGAATCCAGGGAGTCAGAAAGGTATTAAAAACTACAGGGATTACGCCAGTGGAAGTTTTTCAGTAGATAGAAGACAATGAATGACAAGCATGAAGAGATGTACGATGTTGAGAAAACTATAGCTCAACTTTGAATTAAGAAGGAAAGTCAGCAAAGCAAAAAGGGATTGGTTCAGGTTGGAAGATAATAAGAATATTTTTTTCGGCTATGGAAGCCTTAAAGTAGTAGAGATATGGTGGTTATGGGTGTAACATCACATGTGTTCTCTTCCATACATGAATGCTACAGAGGTTGCTCCAACCTTAGAATCGAAATTATTAGAGTGTTGGAAGTCTACAGAGGAGGGATAACACAACGGGTTTGGATTGCCATTTCCAAAGCACAGACGTAACAATAAGTTTTAGTGTTGTAAGAGCACACTGGACTGACCACAGTTCACAATACCCTGTTACACATCTTCTGGATAGCTAGTGGAGAAGGCCTGGTGTGTTCCAAACACAAAGAAATGATAAAGAAATGTAAACTTTACCCACCCTGATTTGATCAGTATATGTTGTATACATGAACTGAAATAATACTGTAAGTAAAAAATCTGCATAATTATGTGTTAATTTTCAATAGTTGAGATAAAATTCACCCATTTTGTTTTATTATTATATGCCACATACATATTTCAATTTATTATACTATATTCTCTAAAGATATACTAATAGAGACATAACTAAGGACAATACAAACAGAAGTTTTTTTTAAAGGAGACATGGTAGAAATCAGTATTTAACTTAGCAATTTTCTGAAATAAGTTTTGAATGGTGGCAATATGACTATAAAAACATATACCTGAAGTAAGTTGAACACATAAATTGTTAAAGATAAGAGGGAAGTCAAGAAGCGGTGGCACAAACCTTTAATCCCAGCACTCAGGAGGCAGTGGCACGTGGATCTCTGCGGGTTCAAGGCCAGCCTGGCCTACAAAAGCTAGTTCCAGGACAGGCTCCAAAACTACAGAGAAACCCTGTCTCAGGAGGAAAAAAAAAGGCAAAAAAAAAAAATGGACAGTCTTATGATGAATAGGTTTTCACTTGAATGATGAGGTTATTCAGAGTAATGGTGGAACTTGGCAAGAGAAAAAGGCTACAGAAGAAAAGAACTTCATTAAAGTGCCTGTTTAACAGGACAGGATGGCAGCATTTAGTGAACAGCACTGTCAAAGCAAAGAGATGATCAAGTGACATGGTCATGTGAAAGGCAGACTCTCCTAGAACTTATTCAAGACTGATTTCTCAAAATTGTCAAGTGTTGATGTGACCATAAGAAAAGACAGTGACATTAACTCTGCACTGACTCCAAGATTTAAGATTAGAAACAGTGAAGAATCGTCACTTAAAAGCTGCAGAAGAGGAAACACACCTTGCTCCAGTACTGAGGGGACTTAAGAGGTAAGTGAACAGCCACTCGGAGGGACACCCCACTCTCTAGGATCTCCACAGTGGGCCAAAAAAAAAAAAAAAAAAACCAGGCTCCTCCCCAACTCCCTTGGATTTCCTAGCCAGTCAGTGGGGAGTTTTCTTCAGGTAGGCTCCCCCAAAACCCAAACTCAGCCAGTAGCCAGCAGCCCCTACAAACTACTGGTCCCACCCTGACTCCAAACCCACCTATTTTCCTGCAACCATAGTGGAACTCTGAAACACAGCTTGCTCTAGTACTGAGGGAACTTAAGAGGTGAGTGAACAGCCACACAGGGACACCCCACTATCTAGGACCTCTACAGTGGGGCAAAACCCAAGGCCTGCCCCCAAGTCCCTTGGCTTTTCTAGCCAGCCAGCAGGGAGTTTCCTGCAAGTAGGTTTTCCCAAAACCCAACCCAGCTGCTGCCTCTCCAAACTATTAGGTCCCCCTGCCCCCCAACCCACCTATATGCCCCTCAACCAAAGAATGGATAAAGAAAATGTGCCACATTTACACATTAGAATACTACTCGGCGGTAAAAAACAATGACATCTTGAATTTTCCATGCAAATGGATGAAATTAGAAAACACTATCCTGAGTGAGGTAACCCAGACCCAAAAAGATGAATATAGTATGTACTCACTCACAAGTGGACTAGCCATAAACAAAGGACACTATAGCTCATGATCCTATAGCTCATGATCCTAGAGAAGCTAAGTAATATGGTGAAGCCCCCCCAAAAAAAATCATATAGAGGTCCACCTGGAAATTGGAAACAGCCAAGATCACCTGACAAAATTGGGAGCATGGGGCTGGGGGGGGAGAAAGGAGGGTGGAAAGGAAAGAGGAGGGGAGAAGGGAAGGGTTGAGGAGAATTTGAGTGAATGGGATAGTCAAGATGGAGAAAGGACAGAGATGAGAGCAAGGAAAAAGACATCTTAATCGAGGGAGCCATTATAAGGTTAGTAGAAACCGGGTTCTATAGAAATTCCCAGGAATCCACAAGGATGACTCCAACTAAGACCCTAAGCAATAGAGGAGAGGGGCCCTGATCTTGATTTACCCTGTAATCAGACTGATTTATCACCTACTGCATGTGCTGGCTTTTTGGTAACCTATTCTCTTTGGATGTATACCTTGCACAGCCTAGATATAGTAGGGAGGGCCTTGGGCTTTCCACAAAGCAATGTGACTTACCCTCTCTGAGGACAGGAGGTGATGGAGTAGAAGGGTGTGTGGAGGGAATGGGAGGAGGGGAGGAAGTGGGAACTTGGTTTGGTAGTTTTTAAAAATCTAATAAATTTAAAAAAACTGCATAAAAGGTGTCACGGGAGAATTGTATTCTCTTTAACAATAAGGAGGCAAACATCCAGAAAAGACAGGTACAAAGGGTACCATAGGTATAAACAGCATTTCCACATATTAAAGTAAAACAGTCTAAAACAAACATAAGTAGAAGAATCCCATCTAGCTAATTATCATCATCATCTCAAATAATCCAGAAATGCTGGTTAGAAGCATACCTTACTATTTGGAAAGTTTAAATGCAATAAAAACATGAAAAACAATGATTAGAAAAGATAAGGTAATAAGAAGAGTGCCTAGATAAGGCTCTAAGTGATGTCAACTGTTGTCAGTGCCCCCAAGAGATGACAGTATTCTAAGTCTTGTCTGTACATTAAGCCTAATCCTACTACATTGGAATGATACACACAGGCTACATCATTAGATTGTCTAGGAAACAGCTATCCTATGGTAACATGCAGGAATAGATAGGTTTTAATAATACAGGAAGACGGAAATAGAACTAATGGAAATGATACTTTGAAGAAAACAATAGACACATATGATGAAATAAACTATCCATCTCAAGTATCGTGTTCTCAAGAGATATGAAGTTCAATAGTATTCATTAAAAGTTAAGTTTTCATTGCTCTACAGGCAACTAATGACTTCTGAGAGAGGACAATTAGAGTCTCCCAAAAATGAGCCCCATAATTGGTTATCTAATAGAAAGGGGTCAGCCTAAAGTCGTATATATACAAACAAAACTAAATAGACTCAGATGGGTAAATTTATATAGTTGTGTGTGTGTGTGTGTGTGTGAGAGAGAGAGAGAGAGAGAGAGAGAGAGTAATAACCAAAGAAAAGAAAAAAATTTATTAGAATAAAGGTGAGTGGGGAGATGAAAGGGACTAGAGAAAAAGGACCTGAGAGTTATGAGGAAGAAAAGGAAAGGAAAGGAAAGGAAAGGAAAGGAAAGGAAAGGAAAGGAAAGGAAAGGAAAGGAAAGGAAAGGAAAGGAAAGGAAAGGAAAGGAAAAATAATATAATTACATTTAAAGTAAAATTAAGTTTTCAAATAAACAATTTTAAATTTTCTTCTTTGTAAAACTAAAGTTTGATTTTAGAAGCACATCTTTTCTGTATGTTTTTTTTTTCTTACTGTACTATCACCTTCTTCTTACTGATGCAGAAAATAATTGATTCACATCTTTGGAAGAAGTGTATTTGACTCTCAGGAAATAAAACACTGCTTTGAAGCTATTTGAATGTCACCAAGACATCTGAATGCAAAAATCAGGTTTTTCAGAGCTAAATTGAATAGACTAAATGACCAAAAGAAGGAAGAAATAACCATTGTCACAATCACAAGTCATAAATCAATGTAATAGGAATTTAGGAGCATTAAGCTTTACTGTATTTCCTACAGTCACAGACAAATCATCTTCTATTCTTATCATTATGGATGATGCCACTTCTAAAAATGGTAAAAGAGAGAAAATTCTACCAATCTTGTTCCCATTCATAAATATCAATAAATAAAATTATACACAATTGCCATTCATGACAATTGTCATTGGTTGTCTAAAGACAACCTTAAGATATAAGGTTTTGGAGAAATATTCAACATTATATACTCAGCATTATATAGTTGACAATCAATGTTCAACTATAAATTGAAAATCTTCTTAGTAGATCAGCATTAATTATGGCAAAGTGTTGCCTTATGTTGGAAAGCAATGATGCACAGCATATCAGACAGTTCTCCATCAACAGACCTCCTTTAATATACTTAATAATTGAGCAGATAGAGCATGCAAGAAATTCTAGTTCTGCAAAGTTTCAACTAAAAATATCACACATGGCAAACAATAAAAAAACGGGAGCTTGTGAAGCACAATTAAGGAAACCTCAAAGAGAGACTGGGGTTCCACCTGAAGATCTGAAAAGCAAAGCAATCAGCCACTGGTTCTTACCTCGACCTCAGTCCAAAATGGCGATCCTGCCTCCAGGAATCTCAGGAGACTATCTGAGAGCTGTCTCCTCCTGTTTTCTAATCCTCTCTAGGGCTGGGATTAAAGGCATACATCTCTGCGATTAAAGGCATACAGCCTGGTTTCTATGGCAACTAATTTATCTACTGGGATTAGAGGTGCATGCCATTGCTGACTGGTCTATAAGGCTGGTCAGGAATGTGGGATTCCCCCTCTATATGCTGTGAATATGTTTTATTACCATTAGTTAATAAAGAAGCTGTTTTGGCTGATGATTTAACAGAGTAAATCCAGATTGGAAATTAGAACAGAGAGAGAGTAGACAGAGTTAAGGAGACTCCTGTAGCTGCCGAGAACCTTTACCAGTACGCCACAGATTCGTGGCAATACACAGATTAATAGGGATGAATTGGTTTGAAATAAAAGAGTTGGCCAGGAATATGCCTAAGCTATTGGCCAAGCAGTGTAGTAATTAAGATTTTTTGTGTGATTTATCGAGTCTGGACAGCTGGGAATGAAAGAGCTGTCTCCATTTACGGGTCACTGTGACTGTTTTATTTTGCAATCCTCAGGCAACTTAATTTATTAAAATACAAGTAAAATGCCACTACTAGTTTGGTTCCCTCATATATAAACTACTGGCTAAGGATTATTTATTTTAATACAAATTTTAGTTAGCATATAAGTTAATAGGTTTTAGTTTCCTATCTCCTTTCATACTTTTCTTTATGAGAAAATTCTAAAAATAATGGCATTAAATTATTAATGCAAAATATTGTTTAAGTGATATATATATATATCAAAGTTGGTTTTGTTATTTTAATTTGAAACCAATTATTTATTTACTGAAAAAGTTTTTATAAAACCAAACCTCAGGGGCCCTGCAGCACCATGTTAGGGTAATAGAATGATGATGGCAGAACATTCCTCTTAGTTTCATTCAGTTATTGGGATGCCATATCACATAGCTCTATGTGATCCTGGCCCTTTTCCTAATGCAGGTGATCCTCAACCTTGACAGCATCAGAAGCCTAGGAGCAGTCTGCTCTGTTTCCAGGAAACACAACTCTTGAGTTAAGTTCCAAAGCCTTAAATGTTGTCTATTTCTTAGAATCTTGTCTATGAGCCTATGTGGGGTCTGCCTGCCAGGATCTCCAACACAGCCTGTAGTTCCCTACATTATGTTGGGTTCTACATCTAACTCACTGCTTCAGTCTCTCCTTTCTTTTTAATGTTTTTTTAAAGAAAACAAACTAATTTTTTTTTTATTTTACATACCAATCCCAGGTCCTACTCCACCCCTCATTTCTCTGGGGTTATTAAACCAGCCTCCTGAAATGTTTTACATTTTTCCAGAAAATCAGTTCTTATACTTCTAGATCTGATTCTATATTCTTGTACTGTTTGTGCCTATTAACCGAACAATGCCTTGGTATCTGGGGTCTTTCTTAGCATGAAGCTACAATTTAAGAATTAATATTCTGGATTTAGATCTTCAGAAATTTTTGTTTCTTGTGTTGTCTCCAAACTTTCACCTATTAGTGCCATGTTGCCAGAATGCCCATAACCTATCCCAGGGATGCTTGCCATTCCCCAAAGGAAACAACTTTCATTCACTTCTGCATGTCCCTTTGAGTCTATATTCTGTCTCCCTGTCTGCTTACCCACAGCTGACATTTTAATTTATACACCCTTACTATATTGCTATATTTATTTTTAGTCCTTTAAGAAGATAGTGCATTGAAGAATTTATCCTTATCTTGTTTAACATTCTGTCTAAACTAGTACACATGTAGTATGCATGACTTAGCACACTACCCATGAACAAAGGTAAAATTTAAGAAATATTGGCTTTTAATGCATTAATTGCTGAAAGTTTGGAGATAACACAAGAAACAAAAATTTCTGAAGATCTAAATCCCAAACACTAATTCTTAAATTATAGCTTCATACATACAAAACCTTATGTTTCAGTTGTAATTCCCACAACCCACATACTGAACTCATATATTGTGTATCTCTTCTATGACTGTGGGCATGTGAGAGCTAGTTATTTCATGTCTAAGAGTTTTATTTTTTATTTTTATATTGTATCCAATGCAGCAATATCATTGCATTGGTGTATATTTACTACTCTAATGAAAGGGATACCAGGTAACAGAGCAGGTTAAATGTGTTCTTAAACATGCAGGCAGTACATTAAAAGGTTCATATATGAAGTCTTGAAGAATGAATAAAGAAAATGTGGTACATTTACACAATGGAGTACTACACAGCAATAAAAAATAATGACATCTTTATACAGATAAATAGATGGATCTAGTGAGGTAACCAGACACAGAAAGACAAATAAAATGTGTACCTACTCACAAGGGACTTTTAGACAATAAGCAAAAGAAAAAAACAGCCTACAATTCACAATCCCAGAGAATCTAGACAACAAAGAGGACCCTAAGAGAAACATACATGGATCTAATAGGAAGGGAAAAAGACAAGATCTCCCGAGTAAATTGGGAGCATGATGGTCATGGGAGAGGGTAGAAGGGAAGAAAGGAGGAAGGAAGAGGAGCAGCAAAAGCTTTATAGCTCAATAAAAAAATTTAAAAATAGAAAAAATTTTGCTCTAGAAATGAAGGAATCTTAAACTTGATTCAGAAATACATTGGTACACATCAGACACTAGCAGTTACAGTGCCTCATGGGAAAAAAATCAACTTGCCTTCAAAAACAGTAAGGCTAGCTGTTTTGAGTTTCAAACTGAGGCTCTGAATTCCCGTTGTGGGTTCTGGCGAACACCTCCCTGGGTTCCACTACGCTACTTGAATTTTGCTTCTCCTGTGTTGTTCTATTTGCACACTAGGAAGCTGTGTCCTATGTTTGCCATTGTCCAGCAGCTTAAGGATCCATCCACCTTTCTCACATACCCCCACCCACAGGAGTTCCTTCTGCAGTACAACAAAAGAACGTCTCATCTGAAGAACTGTCTGAATTCAAAACACAACTATAAAAATTTTAAGGGAGATGTGAAGAATCTACTGCTGACTTGACATGTAAAAATAACTGGAAAAGAAATGAAATCATATCACTAACACAGAAAGACCAGCCATGTAGCAAATGACTGGTTTGATAGACCCTATAGACGGCCACAGAAAGAGAAGCGACATATGGATAGTACACAATGAGAGAACACCAAGAGCTGTGATTGAATTAATGACTGGCTGAATGAATGAAAAATATGGAGTATTTCTGTATTCAGTATCAGTGCAATGGAATCAAAGAAGAAAAGGAGAAAATTAAAAGCTATTTAAAAATGTGTTCTTAAGCCAATTATTGTCTATTATGACATAGATATATGAAAAGGTTACTGCTGCTTATATTTCTGTGCAAAGATCGTGCAGACCTTCAACTAAAAAGAAGTTTGGTGTCCAATAACCCAGGCAGTGCCTTCATATCACCTTTATGCCTCAGTACCCTCTGAATCATTAACTCCCCACTATAATGCCCTGTGCTTTACAGGGAAAAGCAGCTCATTTGATAGTATTTATCTTCTTGACATTAAAGGAACTGGGAGAAGTGAATTTCTACACAGAAGGGAAAAAGACATTTAAAAAAATACAAGACTATTAGTCAAAAAGAATGGGGAAAAAACACTTAAGTTCTTCAAGGAAAAGTGATTAAAAGCATATGACAGTGAAGAGTCTAAAGGGAATAAATTCTCCACACAAGGTTAGGCGTTAAAAACATCTGATGCCTACATTTCTAAAGGGATGGAATGGTTTTCAGAGGCCTCAGGCTGAAAAGTTGGTAATGAGAACTGCCCAGGAGCAAATACTGAGGGGCATGATCAGTCAATAATGAAAAAGGAATTTGTATTTGATTTTTACTTATTCATACTTGTTTAAAAACAAAAAAAGAAAAAAAACTCACTTAAAACTACACAAGTGAAAAAAAATTTACCAACTAAATTGAATATTTACTACATATTTTTCCAAACATTGATGGAAAGTCTGTGACGCTGGTCATTACCACAATGAAATAACAGACCAAGCAATAATGACAAATATACACTGCTCTCTGTTTGAAGAACCAAACAGGAAGCTTACTGGGAGATATAGGGAGAACCAGGGAAGCCCTTACAAATATAAAGGCCATGATTACTGTCAACCAACTCTGGAGACTGGCATTATCACACTCCTCCACTGCATACCACTCGTCATATGCAAATAAAACAAAAATAAAAAATGATTATTTTTATGATTGGGAAGTCTTTGGGATTGTACAGCTATGAAAACAGACAAACAAACAAAAAAAAAACCCTAGAGAGTATGATAAAGCAAGCCTGTAAGCCCAATACTCCAGAGGTGTAGGCAAGAAGATCAAAAGTTCAAGGCAAACTTCTGCTACATAGTGACCCAGTCTCAAAAACAACATTAATACACCTGGAAATGACTCAAAATGGAAGCTGTCTGGACATCAGGCAAAGGCAACAGCAGTAGGAAGCAGATTTAGAATGTAGCAGCAAGTGAAAACGGCACCCAAAGAAAATACTGAATACCACCAATCTACAAATGTTGCTGTGTCCTGATTCTATGAGGTCTGTGGACAAGTGGGAGGATGAAGGCTGTGTGAGGGCCTTACTGAAGTAGAAATAACTCAACCTATCATTTTCACAGACTTCATGGAGGGCATCCATAGTACTACAGTTCTTATATGGTAGGAATCTTGACCTTATTAAAACCCCAACTTTGAACATCTGGAAATCATAGATTATGATTTATCAAATTCACTAGCAGCTTAGTTGTAAGGCCAAAAGCTTTAGTGAAACCTATTGATGAAAAGATAACTCAAACATCCTAATTGGAGTTCTATCTCTTTATTATAGAGTCCTTATATTATGTTGATGTAGGGTCTGCAGTTAATGAATTAAATAGTTTCAGGTTTTTTAATTTTTTTGTTGTTGCTTTGTTATTTGTTTTCTTTTTTGGCTTTTCGTGACAGGCTTTCTCTTTGTAATAGCCCTAGTTGCCCTGGAACAAGCTAGTGTAGACCACACTGGCCTCGAACTCACAGACGTTTGCCTACCTCTGCCTCCTGAGTGCTGGGATTAAAGGCGAGTGCCACCACCACTCAGCTCGATTTTAGTTGTAACTGAAACATTTCTTTACTTATTTAACTTGATATTGGAAATATATATTCATAAAAGCTAAATAAACTCAAAGACTTTATTTGAGCAGTTCAATGCATTGTCATCTGGTGACTGTCAGAACGGTTTTAGTGACATTGATAATTAAACTCATAAAAGCACTTCCCCTTTTATGGAAAAGAATATACTAAATAGTATAGTAATAGGCATACTAATAGGCACAGTAGTTACCTATTAGAAAGCAGTGACAGAAGGTATCCTCCAAATACCTGACTTGTTACCAACACTAAACCACGCCCAGTGTTACTGGGATTTATTCTATTGTAACACATTTATGCATTCAAGTTTTCATCTATTTCCATAGATAATCATTATCATGTTTCCCTATTTTATTCCACTTTTAACATAATTGAATGATGAACTTCTTGAAGCTAAACCATATTAAGAAACCTTTTTCAGTAACAATAAACTAGTAGGTACCATAAACACCAACATATAAGGAAAAATGCATATGGACAGTAAACCTTGTTGGATGCCTTTGCCCTTTGCACTCATTTATAGTGTTGACAACAAATGATATATTCTTCTTCTAACTGAAAAATAAATATTGCAACAGAGAGATGGGTCTCATTTCCCAGAAGTTGCTTCATGGTTGCTATGAGGGACAATTTTGAGGCATCTACTTCAGCAGTTTTGGTCACAGACCTACTACTTTACTTGAATTCTTGATTGTAGAATCTCTAAATCTCTCTCTCTCTCTCTCTCTCTCTCTCTCTCTCTCTCTCTCTCTCTCTCGTATGTGTATATATGTGTGTGTGTGTGAGTGCAATTCTCATTCCACCTTTAGCAGATAAGTCTATCTGTGCACCGTAACTTATGCTGCAACCCAAATTCCAATAAGCCTCTTTTATACAGGTTTATTGTGCCTATTTGTGATTTATGCTCAAATTGAGAAAGAAAAAAAAAAAAACTCAGGCGCTTGGTAGCAATGCTGTAGTGACCTTTGATATATGTGTTCAGGTCATTAAAACTGCCCAGGTCTCCACTGGAGAAAAACTGCCAGGTAACTACCCTCAACTTTCCCTTAAAAATGGATCCCCTTTTCTTTTTCTGTCAGTTTAGGTTTGTTGTGTAGTGGCCACCTTCTAGGAGGTTCACACCTCAACACAGTAGTGTTTTGGGAAACCTTTGTATATAAGAACTAAAAATCTAAAGTGAAAGGTCCTAAAAACCAAAAAAAAAAAATGGAAAGATCCATGATTGTATGGAGTACCATTTTTGGCAGAATGGACAGCATAGTGTTTGAGTTCACAGCATTCCAAAATAAAAGGATTTTATGATCTAAGTCCAACAAAGTCACAGTCAACGAGAGCATACTAGACTTTCACAAAAGCTACAAGAATGTCAGGGTCAGTTGAAAAACAGTCCAGATGTCACTGTCCTGCTTTAATGGTGACTGCATTAAGCCCAAAGGACTTAGAATGAGTGTCATGGTCACCCAGAGGCAAGATTGTAGTTGCAATTAAGATATGGACATGTCAATCTATAGCTGGACAGTCTTTCTTACTATTTCCTTCAAGGACCACACATAGCTGAAATACTCTTAGATCTCTATTTTCTGTTTGCTTTGACTCATATCCTGTTGTTATCCAAGTCCTCTGATAACTTTTTACATCGTTCTCTTTATATTTATTTACAATTTCCATTTTTCAATCGATTCATTTCTTCAATATGTATTCAGACTATGGCTCTGTGCCAGACACACTTCTAATGCTTTAGAAACAGACATTGAAATTATGGCGATAAACTTAAGGGACAGCTAAGTGAGCAAAGGGGCTTAAATAACAAAGACCTGAATTCTGATCTACAGCACCCATATGAAAAGCCATGTTTGGCTGCCCATGCCTGTAACCTACAGCACTAGTGGAGAAGACAGGCAAATTGTTAGTGATTGCTGACTCAACAGTCTGGCTAAAAAGGCCAGTTCAGTCAGAGGCCCTGTTTCAAGATTTCAAGGCAAATATACAAGGACAATGCCTAAGCTCCGTATGTTTATTGCTATTTTTATCCATACTCTCATGTTCATATATGTTCATACAGCACACACACACACACACACACTACCTAATATATGTTGCATTATATATACTTATATGCACAAGGGAAAAAATGAGAGAGAATAGGCTCCTTATCCCAGGAATTTTCAGGCTTTCTGGATCTGCGGTTTTGATGATTACAATGCAACTATACACAGTGGAACCACTCCTTGATAGAATTTTCTACGCATTGATCTCTAAAACCATTTATTGCTCTTAAAGGATGCAGTCAACTCTACAGAATAGATTCATGGTCTGGTAAAGAAAGAAACCAAAGGACATAAAATGAAACCATCCCAGTACACATTCTGTCCCTTATTTTTTCTGGCTATGTGATTGTAACATGTTCCAGTTTAGTGGATACTCCCTACGCATGAGTGTTCTTCGCATTTAAATTGTCATAGCAATTCTCTATTCAGAGAGTCACGTGAAGACCACTAGATATGCCTTGTAAAGGAGAAAACAGCATACTTTCAGGTATGTAGTTATCACTCACAGATGTTATTTTAATAGATATAATAGAGTGTCATCAAAATACTCCATTAGATGCCAATCATGTGATAACTCTTTTCTTGTTTTTAAATAATTCAGGAAAGACATCTTGCAAAAATTGTTGAGCATTTCATCACTTTGATTCCTCATATTCTAATGTAAATAATATCTCACAATATAATTTCTGGAAATGTTTGCATGTAAGTTGCAAATGATGCTCCTTCACTCCCACATACTTTGGTAGGTATTTCTGAAGAACAAAAACATCTTCTTACGCACTAACATACGAATTATGAAAATTGAAACATACAATGTTACAACACTTAGCACAATCTGTAGGCCATTCTAAATTTGATCGATTGCCTAGTTAATGCCATTGTCTTTGCAGTAAAAAAATATATATATGTATA
>NW_026067998.1:1779679-1780634 GCF_014885135.2 Alexandromys fortis
TATATATATCTTCAATTCCAAAATTAAGTCCAGGACAATACATTTCATTCACTAGTCATGTTTATTTATTCTTCATTAATATGGACATGGTTATCCCCTATTCTCTGTCATTCTTAAGCTTGATACTTTAGGTATACAGGACAGTGGCTTTATAGTGTTCAACTTTTCTTTGTCCACTGCTTTCTCATTAGGATATTCAGCTTATGTTCTTCTGCCAAAGGTAACGTGAATGGTGATATATCCTTCTCATTACATCATAGGAGGGAGAGAAAGAAACTGATTATTAACTAAAGGTATTGAAAGTAGTTGGTCAAGTATGTCCACTAAAGAGCCGCTCACATTCATTTTTCAGCTAATAAGTATCCTGTGTGGAGATCTGTTGAGGCTAAGTGAACAGGTTGTTGCTAGGTTAGGGTCTTGTTCATGGGTCTTACTATGAAATTCTTAAAGCAAACAGTCTTGGAGTCCTCATACCTTAGTCCTGGGAAATGCTGTTTCATTTTCTACATGCTTTGGTGGGGTAGGGGTTAAAAGAAGCAGGGAAGTAAGAATTGAGCAATTCAAAAGATATAAAGCAAAATATGATGTCTGTAGTTAGACTACATTATACCCAAGAGATTTTTGATAAACACATAGATTATCTGGTCTCACCAGGGGATGAATAACATTGATATGGCACATCCATTAATTTACTCCACTGAACTAATTAATTTACTCCTCTCAATTTTGTTCCCTTTGTCTTATACAACTCTGATATACTTTAGCTGTGCACAATAAACTTTATTTAAGCTGGGCGGTGGTGGCGCACGCCTTTAATCCCAGCACTTGGAAGGCAGAGGCAGGCGGAACTCTGTGAGTTCAAGACCAGCCTGGTCTACAAGAGCTAGTTCCAGGAGAGGCTCCAAAACCACAGAGAAACCCTGTCTCGAAAAACCAAAAAAAAAAAAAACTTTAT
>NW_026067998.1:1780876-1789335 GCF_014885135.2 Alexandromys fortis
GAGAGAGAGAGAGAGAGAGAGAGAGAGAGAGAGAGAGAGAACACTGAATCTCAACAAAACTGGTTTTTCCTAACCATAAAAATAGATACTGCTACCCACCAAGAACAATATTTGTGAAATATCATTACTGCGTGTGTCCGAGAAATAAAAAGAAAAGGAAATCCAGATGCCTTTCTTCACTAACATGTTTTGAGCCACTGTTCCCTGTTCTTCTAAAGTTGCTTTGCTTCTAAGAAATGTATGGATCTATTATTATTATTGTGAAACTTTCAAAAAAAGTGAAGAATCATTTCATATTCTGTAAGCAAATTCATTATTAGCATAGTAGCACAGAATTCATAAAAGAGAGTTTTCATCACTACAAAATATATGGAGATTTCTTCAAAGTGCTATTTCATATGCTTGGGACTTTTCAAAATCATAATTTATACTTTTGTTCCTCAACTCCTCTATATTTTTTTGCTTTTATGACACTGTTTTACATCTAATTCCCAACACAAATTTTCTGAACAGGGCAATGGAGTGCACAGTGAGTGAAGAATAAGAATATTTGAAATTTTATTATTTTCTGATTCTGAAAAATTCATTTACATCTTTGTTGTAGAAAAATATTCAATCCTGACACACTGAATGGGAAATTATTGAGATATATGAACTACATATTAATTATTGATAAATTAAAACTTCAGCTTTGAATATCCATTCGAAAAGAAACTAATTAGTCTCAGTAGATGCATTTTCATGTATATTTAGGGAAGAGATTTCTTGGATAATAGAAATAGGAAAACACAAGTGATCCAGCAGCCAGGATACCCAACATCCAGAACCAACTCAACACTAATTAGTCCGATTATCTTGGATGAGTTCCACAACCATGCTTCACATGATTATTTATGAAAAAGGAGAAAGTGGCCAATATGATTTCTTGGAGTTTCTTTACCTAAATTGCCATTACATTAACCTTTTCTTGGATTTTAGTCTTAGCCATGTTTCCAGAGTAATAACAGTCCATGATGGCCGGGCCTCATAGCAACAAAACAAACACATGGCAAAGGGAGCAGAATGCTGAGAGCTCACATCTCAACAACAAACAAGAAGCAGATGAAACCAAGTCAAAGCAGGGTGAGGAAATATGATTCCAAAGCTGTCCCCCCAATAACACACTTCCTTCAACAAGGCTATACCACCTAAATCTCCTCAAATAGTACCACAATTTTGAATCGAGGGCTGAAACATCTGAGGACATTTCTTTTGTCTTGTTTTGGTTTTGTTTAGCTTGTTTATGTTTGTTTGTTAGTTTCAAGACAGGGTTTCTCTGTGAAGTCCTGGCTCTCCCAGAACACACTTTGTAAACCAGACTGGCCTCAGGCCTGGAGATCTGCCTGGCCCTGCTGGCCAAGTGCTGGGATTAAAGGTTGCACTATCACTACCCTGTGGGGCAACACTTCTTATTCAAATCACCATAGTATATGAGTATTTCCTTATATTTAGTAAACATTTGCACTAGTCAATTGTTTTTTTCTACTTTTTCTTCTAAAAAAACTAAGCCTATATTATAATACTTATAAAATTATGTGACTATGTGTATATATATATATCCATTCTACATATAATTATATAATTAGCTTTCATGAAAATATGTTTTCATAGCATATTTAAGCAAGCATTGCAGTTTGACTGTCCATTTTCATGACACCAACAGGATGAATTCTTTCTGTCAATGTTTTTGTTCTTACGTTAGTTTAGCTAGTAAAAAACAGTGCCTTCTTTATCTAATATCGGTAGAAAAATGAGAAATATCAAATTGTTTTACCACTGAATCAACAAAGCTAACATTGCTCAAGTCTGAGAATTTACCAAGACAATGAGATCCTATAACTGGAACTAGAGGAAATTGCTCTAATAAGCCCACCTCACCTCTTAATTCTTTAAGAATGTGTTACTTTCTACTTCTTTGCTAGGCATTTATGCAAACTTCAAGCCAAGTGTCAGGGCTATTCCAGTAGCAAGGGCTCTGGGCTCTGTTCACTTTGCATCTAAATTTCAAGGTTTACTTGACAGAAAAATAGTGTTAGATAGGAGCTAGCAATTCAGCCTTTTCCCTTTAAATAGCAAGAACATGTGAGACCTGTGCAATCAGAAAGAAAAACACCTAAATGAGGATCACAGTGCCCAGAATAGTAAAATGAAGGACTGAAATGATTCAGTTATATTTAACATCTAGTTTTATCCAATATAACATACATCTAATGGCAGAGCCAGACCCATCATCTCGTGTAGATGTAACTCTATGCAAATGCTGGAGTCTTTTTCTATTTAGAGAAACCATCCACCTAGTTTTGAGTAATTCCTATTAAGGAAGGCATCCTTGCTGAGGATCACACTTTTCTACAAGCTCCTTCCATGAGTAGCTGGTGAGTTACTAGGTGTATCTAGAAAATATACATCGCTAGGCTGTTGGCAGAATCTTGTCATGCATTGCTAAAACTGTACATCAATTAGTGCCTCGAGGCATGATGAAGGCCCTCTGTAAAGCTGTTTCATTGACAGGATGCAGCTTCTATTTAGGTGCAGCTGTTTTTAATTCTCCCAGGTTCTTCTTTATTATTTACTTCTCAAGGTGTTTTCATTCTCTCCCATGAAACCACTTAGAATGCCTCCAACCTCTGTTAACTCCACATGTAGTTTAAGACAAAAACAAATATATAGAAACATATCAAGTCCAAATATTCTAACACCTAGATGATAGGTAGATAGATAAAAAGATAGATACATAGATAGATAAACACATACATACATAGATGCTATTTATTTTTATCTCTGTTTTGCCCCATATTCTAAGCCTTTTGTCTCTTCCCAAATAAGCAGAGACTATCTAAAATCACCACCTAAATCATACGGATTCTTGTTGTCAAATTTAATATGGTATTTTCTGAAAGTCACAAGTCATAGACCTTTCTTATCATTCTGATGTTAACCTCATTGAACACTGAGCTTTAAATTGTTCCCAGAAATCTTTTTTTTCTGGTTTCTGCACTCAACTCTTCATTGCCACTATACAGAGATCTGAGACACAGGTTTGATGCCTAATGCACTGTGATCTAATCTCACATAATAGTGCTAAGAAACATAGCAGATGAATAATATTACCCATATTTTACATGCAAAGATGGTGCTGGTGAAGAAAGAGTATTAGGTACTCCAAACATGACATTTAATCAATGATAGATTCTGATCTGTCTGTTTCAAATATCTCTGCCCTTTCTAGTAAAACTTACCCTTTCATGATTGGAATACCATCTGCATGTGTTACATCTATCTGCAGTCCCTGATATATAATAGAGAAAAATAGACAAAGACCCGTGGCTCAATTTATTTGCTAGTTTTGATTTAATTAGTGTCAATGTTGTCTACAAATAATATAGACAAATAATAATTGTCTATATGAGTATAAAAGTAAACTAAATTTTAGGATGTTTAAAAATTATTATTGATTTAATGTGTCTAAGAATTGCAATAGAAGGTTTGACTGAGCCTTGCTGAATTTATTTCATGTCATTTGAATTAATGCTGTACACAAGAAACTATGTGCTTTGAGAAGGCTATGGGAATCCCCGCTTGATTTGGAGATTGCCATTTACCCATGCCTAGAAGGAAAGAATGATGACAGAGGTGGTTGTGGGTAGACAATGACTCCATTAATCATTATGATGTAGATATGGATTGTTCCTTGCAGTGACTCATTCCAGAGTGCATCAAATAATAAACACTGACAGCCAGCTAGTAGTGAGTGAAGACTGACAGATGGTCAATAAATTCAGGGATGGCATATTTTTGTAAATTGATTGTAAGCTTGTACTGCTTTTTGCCACAACTTTAAATCACCAAAGTTGTCTTCCAGATTAAGCAATTAAAATTTAAATATGTAAAGTCCTAATCGTTTGAGAATGGAATATTTACCGTTCTCTTATGCCACTGAAATTTCCCAATTATTTTTAAATAAAGAAAATAAATTTTAGAGTTTATAAAAAAACGCCATGGCTAAATTGCAAATACTCTTCTTGCATATCATGAATTATCTATTGTTAACATATATACAAACACACATACATTCATACATACATACAAAAAGATATATAGATTCCCAAAAATCATTATGAAAAATATTAGTTCTTCCAATCTTATTATTTAAAACTAAACAGAAATTAAATTCACACTTGAAAAATGTGACACTTGATACAATGTATTTCAAAAGTCTGAATTTTATACCATGCAAGATGTTGTTATCATTGTTGGTGTAGTTCCCTGTCTTGTATGTTAAACTATGTGTTTTAGGCTTGGAGAGGTTTATAAAAAGCATTTAACTCCAAAGCCCAGAGCACTGAAGTCAATAAGGCAACAAACCTGTCTACTATGTCTATGGTTTTCAGACAGTCTGCACCGGTTGCTCACCTTCCATAGATCTTCAGATCTTCCTTTACAAAACACAAATTATGTAAAGAATCTGTAAAGAATGATAAGAACTGGATCATTTATCTCATTCTAGCATTGACAAGCTTATGCTGAACCTTAGCCTTGTAAGTAAATACTCAAAATATACTACCTTTACTCCACAAAGAGTTATAAGTCTGTGCTTCTATGTATGCTGATTTCTGTCTGCTGTGGACAGAATTGTGTCCCCTAAAATATGTGTTTTCATCCTAATCTGTATGATCTATGAAATGTGACTTTGTTTGTGAATAGTATCTTTGTAGATAGAATCGAGTTTAAGATGAGGTAACACTGAATTCAGATTTTTTTCTAACTCGATATAATTGGTGCAATTATATATAAAGATGACACAAAAGCCCAGACACATATGGAGCGGACATGATGTGATAGCAGATGCAGAGCTGGAAGCAGCTGGAAAGCAAGGAGAATAAGGATTTCTTACACAGTACTACAAAGACTCGAGGAAGGATTCTTCCCTCTAGGCTTTGGAGAGAACATAGTACTGCCAAAAACTTGATTTCAGACAACTAACCTACAGAACTGTAAGACAATAAATGTCTGTAGTTTGAAGGCACCCAGTTTGTTATACTTCATAACAACAGCCTTAAGAGACGGACATCCTGTTCTTCCTGCTGTGTACTAGGACACTGGCTGCAGTGCTCTCTCGTTTCTGCTTCAGTCAAGTTAAAATAAGGTCTAACAGGAGTTTAAAGGTGGCAGGAGAATGAAGCGAGAAGTCCCTTCTGCCCCGTTTACTCCAGGGACATCGCTGTGACTTGTTTTCTCAGGGACCACAGTTCCAACCCAGGTACCACTATCCAGACTCTGAGAACTGCCTTTGTCCCCTTTGTCCCTTGGTCCTGTGCATGGTCGTGGCATAACTACCACTATCAGCTGCTGCATAACAAATTACTGTGGCCTCAGTAGCTTACGTTAACACACGTTTATTTACTCAGTTTCCATGCAACAGAAATCAGCCACAGCATAGCTAGATCCCCTCACGCAGTCAGCCAAGAAACAGTAACCAGGGACTTGTCCAGGGATGGACTCAGCCGAAGGTTCTCTACTTCAATTTCACTTCCGCAGAATCTGTTGATAAATATAGGTCCTTGTGGGTTGTTGGACTGAGGCCACAGTTCCTTTCTGACTGTTGATCAGAGATCATCTATTACCCAATATTTGTCCCCTTTCAGCATGAAAGCTTGAAGGTGACACTGTTTGTGGTCAAGACATAAGTGAGTGTCTTTTACAGTTCAGTCATAGAAATAAGTTCATTCTAAATTAAGATAGGACTTATCTTATAAACATTATAATCAAGAGAATATTCTATAAAGCAAGGTGAGACTCATCAGGAATCCTCTTCAAATTGCTTACCACATCACCTCTTGCTAGTGTGTAACACCCCCAAACCCACGTTAGTAAATGGTCCTTCCTCTCTTTTCATCTGCTTCCTGCCTCAGGTTGGCAACTGATACAGAGGGTAATAAACTGAGTTTAATCACTCTTGCATCCAGTTACCATGATAAAACATTCACTAATGAGCCAGTTTCAAAAATTCACAAAGCCTAATGAAAGCTACAAACACTGAGTATTCATTCACAGCCTCAGTTACCCAAGCACTACGGTCTATAAATCCAATAATTCACCTAAGTCATGAAGCGAAACATTTTTCTGAAAGAACTTACATTTCAATACAATTGCACTAAAGAAGATTTAGTTCATAAGAAATTGTGTGGGATATCAAGAGATTGGACTGGCTCAAATATCATCAGGCAGGAATCACTGAAAAGAATTGTCAACAATGTAAATATTAGCCCTAGTCACAGAGAAAACACCGAAGGTAGAGCTAATGCAAGATGCTATGACTAGGGGATAAATAAAAGATGCTAATCAAGTAGAGAAGAAAGGAGGACTCAGGAGTGTCCACAGAAGCCTGGAAACCAGTGCCCTGGGAAATATGTACAATACAGACTTAGATGCACAAACAAAGAAGCATTTTTGCTTTGTAGCAAGACTGAACATGTCATGCTACAGACACAAGAAGTCCTGGGAGGGAACGCAGGGCAAAACACAGATATTTAATGAGAAAATCGGTATAGGTAGACTTTTTTCTTTTAGTTTATTGAGTCATAATACCTTACAAGCATAATTTTAAGGAAAGAATATCAAGCCAGAAACGTGTATGGAAATGTAGACCATTTTTTCCTCCAAAATAAATATCAATGAACAATGTGATACAGCAAAAAAAAAATATGTAATTTTAATTTCACCATCAATAAAACAAAGCAACAAGGTGTAACTTGTCTACATCCCAAAAGATGGCTGTAGTTGCATTTCAATTGTATTTTAATAAAAAAAGACTGCCTGAAGATCTGACTGTAAAACAGTCCCACTGGTCAGCCTTACAGACCAGGTTATGGTAACACACTCCTTTGATCCCAGTAGCTACAATGACACACCTTTTAATCCCAGTACCTTTAAGCCCATTAAAGTGCACACTTTTAATCGCAACCCTATAAAGGAATATAAGAGGGGGCAGGGAGAGACAGCTCACAGACACAATCTCATTGTAAGATTCCAGGAGGCAGAATCACTATATCAGATTGAGGTTGAAGTAAGAACCAGTGGCTGGCTGTTTGGCTTTTTGGATCTTCAGGTTGATTCCCAATTTCTGATCCTGAGTTTTATTTCATTGTGCTTCATTTAGTGCCCAACTTTTTGAGGTTCAAATTCACAAAAATACCATTTGCCTGAGGCTTTTTAGTCACCAGACCAGGTCAGAGTTGGGATTGGAATTCCAGCTCTAGGAGCTGGATCCAAGCTAATACTCCCAGATCCCATCCACTCCAGTTTAGCTTCCATGTAAAGATGAAAAATACCAAGAGAGTCTGGATACTCTGTTATTCTGTGGTCCTTGAATTGTTTCACTGCTGAGAAAGAAGAAAGAGCTGCTAAAAGATATTTGATTATTAATTAATGCTCCTGGATTAATCCAACCTATATGTTTTAAAATTCCTTGACACCAAAATATAAATCAAAAGATATGCTACTTTGGAAAAGAGGTTTTGCTTTTGTTTCCATAGGAAATGAGAGACTGTAGATTCATTCTGGATTAAAAAAAATAAAATTTGATCAAAATGCCTTGAGTTCAAAATTTAAGTCAAAAGAGATGTTACTTTTGAAAAGAGGTTTTACTTTTCTTTACATAGGAAGTGAGAGGCTGTGAATGCATTTTCGAGGAAGAGACCCTAAAAAATCTCCAATGGGAACGGGTGACCCAGAAGATCCAAAGTTTCAGAGTATATTTGTTACAGTTTCCTCTGAGTTCTACATCCAGAACAGCTTCAAGACTGCTGACTGAAATAATCCAGCCTCACAGAATACTCCAGTAAGGATTTGATCTTACTTCTAAATTTTCTCTGGGTGCCCACAAGATTATCAGCACTCCCAATCAGCAAGAAGTAGCCTAGAAAACTATGCCCACATTCCCCCAAAATGGATTATGGATGTTTGTTTTTGTTCAATGTGTTGGTTAAAAGTTGTTATGAACAATGGTTAGGAGAAAAGCTAAACAAAGGAAATTAGATTCAAGTTTTTGTTTTGAAAAAAGAGAAAGGTCAGGAAATGGTGGCACATGTCTTTACTCCTAGTACTGAGACAGAAGCAGGTGAGTTCAACTCCCTGAGAGACTCAAGAAGGAAATTTAGATAGCTATAGTTATACTTTACCAAACTCAAAAAGAAAAAAAAAAAGCAAGTTATGATAGAAAGTAAATTATGAATTCTACCAAAAGCAATCTATAGATTCAATGCAATCCCCATCAAAATCCCATCAAAATTCTTCACAGATCTGGAGAAGACAATAATCAACTTTATATGGAAAAACAAAAAACCCAGGATAGCCAAAACAATCTTATACAATAAAGGAACGTCTGGAGGCATTACCATCCCTGACTTCAAACTCTATTA